>NC_142694.1:58180099-58484765 GCF_029641045.1 Salvia hispanica
GAAAAGTGCAGCACTGCAGGATTAACATCAAAAGATCAACAAAAAGCACATCGCACCAACACAAGCTAATTACTGTAGGACATCATTTGGGACTCCATAAAATCAACAAACACCACATAATCCAGAAAAATGGATAGCACACGGGATATTTCACTTATTATTTGCAGCCCTACAGATATAGTTTGAGACCGCATAAGATCAGCAAAATAAATAGCACATAAATGCATAGATCATCACTGCAGTATATCATTGAAGAGCACATAAATCCAACAAAATCGATTCACATTTGACCATCGAGCTATTCACTTATCCTAATCATAAACGCAGAGTGCAGCATCGCAGGATATATGATTAGCACCACTTAAATCAATAGCACATTGTATCGTAGATGCATTAAAGAGACTCGATGGATGAAGAAATCAACAGATTCAGTTATATTAGGGCTGATTTTACATCATCCATCAAAATTCATATTGAATCAACTCCAACTCCACCTGCTCTTTGCTCAGCTGCAGGTAGCGCGTTGGTGCACCAAAGGCAAAATTATCAACACAGACGAAATTAGGCCCTGCAAAGTCCAAGATGACTCCATCCTCCCTGCATATCCCGATGTGACCAATGCAAGGGAAGAACCACGATAGAAGAGGGAGCGGCGTCCACACAACGCAGCAAGGAAATCGGCTTCTAGCTGGTTCGATTTGCTTCAATTCCATCTCGTTCTCTTCAATCGTCACACTACGCTCTTCATTTGACCCCATTGCCTAAAACGAAGAAACCCTAATAAATTCCCAAACTTAAAAGCGGAAAACGCCATCGAAATTTTTCTTCAACTAATTAGTATGATCGCCGCCTGATGTTAATAATTGATTATTTTATGTAATTTGTTCAAGTGTAGCTCGATTTTCGATTAGTGTGTGGAAAGAGAGCTACTCCTACTGTATTTCAGCTGTGTGGCAAAATTTGCGTCGTTATCCCTAATTTTGACACAAGTTCCTAAATACAAAAATACTCCATAAAAACGGAATTGAAAAATCGAGAGGAAGATGGCACCTACTGTGGTGGAGAAATGACAACGTAGGCAGCCGTCGTCGAGGATCGGATGGAACTCTGACTTGTAGAACGGTTTCGATCTGCTGAAAATGGATAAAGAAGAATGGCAGTAGTAACATAGACTTAGTTTAGTTAATTTAGGATTTAGCATCCAAATTTATGGTTTATCGCTGAAAATTTTTAAAGGTAACAGTATTTGATAATGCAATATATCTATACATATATAAAGGCGAGTTTTGGCCTTAATTTGAATATTTACAAAGTTTGGGTATGAACTTTAATATTTATAAATTTAAGGTACTAAGATTTGAAATATTTATGAATACAATGCGGTGTAGAATGAGAATGGACGCCTACTAGGAAAAATAAAAATAAAGGCAAATATTAATGAGAATTTATTTGAGGTAAATTATGTAATCATTGATTCCATGTCGTTAAATTTAAAACAGTTTCCCACTAATGAAATGAGCGTTAATTTCACAGCCATTTTATTCCACTAATTAAATGAGAGTGTTAGCAGGCAGCCATTTTTTACTAATTGGTCGACCATTTTATGTATTTTTATTAATTTAGACTAATTAAATTTGATATTTAATTTTGGAAAGATTCCAAAGCCAATTAACGTTTTATTTGAAACGCTCTTGGCTAATTAATGAAAACCGTTGCACCATTTAACATCATTACTAATAGAGAATTAATGTATACAATTTAAATCCGCAAATATAACCTCTATAAATACCAATGAAAAAATCCAACCAAACAAACAAGCCACGAACGTCACCAAGTTTTGTTTTGAAATTGGCGAGTATTTTCTAGAGTTTAAGAAACTTCCTACGGCCATGAGATAGTAGTATGGAGTATTTGTATTCATCTATTTACCTTATTATTTTTTTGTATGTTTTGCTAATTTTGTAATTTTGCCAGAAGAAAAATGACGTTATAGAATTCATCTACCTCAATGATCTACAATCTAACATAACTTAACTTCATCAGTTATCAAAGTTCGGTGTATGTGTTTTTGTAAAGACCAAACCTGGAAAACAAATCAAATGTTGTGAGCTTGGAATGTGTTTCCCATGATTTTATGGTATGTGTTTTAGCATTTTTATTTATTAGTATATTTTTTAACTATTTATCTAAAATCATTAATTAATATTTTTTTTATCTTGCAGAGCCTTATGATTCAAGGAACATTTTCCAAATTCATTACAAAATTAGTTTCGTGATCAAATTATGAAGGAGCAATTCTTTCTATTTGCTATTTGGACGGTTGAGATTTGTTATTGGGTTTTTGTTGAGCATTAGGATTCAAGGAACATTTCCCAAAATCATTACAAATTAGTTTCGTGATCAAATTATGGACGGAGCAATTCTTTCTATTTGTTATTTGGAGGGTTGAGATTTGTTATTGGGGTTTTGCTAGGGTGGGTTTTTTTTTTCTTCTTTCTATTATTGTCTTTTTCTCTTTTTATTTTACTTTAAAAATAATGGGAATTGGAGCAAAAATTATAGTAAAAGAATTTCTATTTCTATCCAAAATTTTATAATTGAATTTTTTACCTTTTGATATCTTATTCAGGCAAATTATCAACAGGGGACTAAAAATATACAAATAGCAAACATTTGGTGTTGGGTGTTAATTAACTTCATCATATATGTATTAAATATAAACAGATAAAATTTGGAATATCTTAAGCTAATATGGTATTCTTAAAATATCAAAATAGGTAAATTATTGATTCTATCGCTTTCATTTTATCATTTTATTTAAAAATTACTCATATTATGATCATAAAAAATGTTTTACTCAATCTGTTGTGAATTAAAAATATTAAAAATGTTGTACTACAATTTTGAATATCCTTTTTTTTTCGGTAGAACTTAAAAAATGACGGGATATAATTATGCATGGAGATAAAGCCGAGACATTTTTTACAAATATAACATGATATGATAATTTTGAATAAAATGTTGAAATGACAGTGCACATACTCAAATGCTAATTTAATGAATCCGACCAAGCATTAAAACACTTTTTTATTTATGTATTGTTAAAAGTGAGGAACTATAGTATCAGTATCAAAATATATTGTTAAAAGTGAGGAGTGTAGGGGTTAGACCGTTGCAACAACTATCTCAATAAACCAACGATGGATTTGCTAACGTTCGAGGTGATAAGTAATATAGAATTGTCATAACTAATTGGTGAATTTTATTAAATTTGTTTTGAACCACTCAAACTATATTATTAAATCATATTTATATTTAGTACCAACAAATTTATATATTTAAAATATAGATTTTTTTTAATAATAAATTTATTAAATAAATTGAAACATGTAATTTAAGATATTTTAACTTTGAGCCACAACATATATAGAGGTTGAATTAGCGTTTGTTTTTTATGCAACTATTAGTTTCTAAACTTATTTGATTATATGAGTTTTTATTAGTTTAATAAATTATTAATATAATTTATGAGTTTAGAACTTGATATAATTATATTATTTCTCATTTCATAAAAGTATATCCACATTTTTGAAACAGTGCAGGTAGAAAATTGATTTAGTCGTTTGAATATTTATAAATTTTAGGCTAGATTTTAAATATTTATTAGTTATGAATCTTTTCAATATTTGTAAATAATAATTGTGTATATAATTGATAGTAACATTTTTAGTTATAAGTAACGGTCATTTGATTTGACTAAATTTACTAACTCAGATATGTAAATTTTTAAAAAAGTGTTATTGATACTTTTCGTTCTTTATAATCTTATTGTTATAGTACATACTTATTTTTTAAAATTGTAGTTATATATGTGCGCTTTTTATTTGTTTGTAGTTCATCATTTTATTTTTTTGCGAGACAATGTTGTTGTTCCCTAATATTTTATTAGCTTTTTATACTCTAGATATATAAGTCTAATAAAATAATATTGTCACTTATGTAATGGTATTTTCTCCTAAATATCTTTAATCTTATATATGCAATGATATTATCATTTATTTTATTTTATTTATTCATAGTATTTTTTCCCAAGTCGCGCATAGCGCGTGGGTTAACACTAGTATCAAAATAAATATCGAGGTCAAAAAATAATGTAGTGTAAGTATTTTAATTTTTTTTGTGTTACGCGTGAGTATATATAGAATATGTGCATGATATTTATTACTCACTTACTAATAATAATAATAATTTAAATCATAAAATTTAGTAAGGTAATAGTATTATGATTTAAAAATAAAATACAATGATTACGAAATTTTAATTTTTTAATGATAATTTGATACGTATTATTTTAATAAAATAAGAGTGAACTACAAAAATAATCTTTAAACTATAGGTTTATTTTACCCATAGTCTCTGGACATTGGGTTTATCTCGCCCATAGTCTTTGGACTTAAAAATATCGCCAGTAGTTATTGGACTAAAGGTTTATTTCAAAATTAGTCATTTTGGCTAGTTTTTATCCGAAAATGTCCTTTTGAGCATTTGGGCAATTTCATCTTTTGACATTTTAACATTTTAAATATGATATTATTTCAATGACGTAAAGGATGTATAATAGTTGTATTTACCCTAGAGAGAGAAGGGTGAGAAGAAGAAAGAGGAAGGAGAAAAGAGTGCATCGAGGCGGCTGTGCAGATCCCCAATCATCGCCGGAGCGGCGGTGGACGGCAGCAGCCAGCAGCGGCTGTGGCGTGATAATGAGAGAGAAAGGTGAGAAGAAGGAGAAAGAGTTAAGCGCAGCGACAGCGAGAGAGATGCCGGAGATGAGGAGTAGGAGGCGGCGATGCAGCTTTGCAGGAAGGGTGACGACGGCAACAAAAAGTTAAATCTTGCTTCTATGGATATTTCTTGCTCTTGCTTGCTTTCAATTATCCAACTAAAACAAACCAAACTTTTAGAAATTGAAAAGGATGAGCTTACTGCGTCTTATGAATTAGGCGGATGGTGAAGCTGGGTGAAAGGAAATCCAGCGAGGCAGTATGGTGAAGTGAGGAGGCAGCTTGCTTGAGCAATGCGGCGGGGGAGAAGTAGCCGCGGGGGGCGTGGTGGCGAATCCCGCGATTGGGGACAGAGGGAGAGAGAGCGATGCAACACTTTGTTTAATGTAGGGTTTGTAGGGATAATTAGTTTATGACCGGACGTCCGCCGTAGTGAGTAAAAAGGTAGGACACGCCCATCCCCAATGCCCGTCGGATGGGCTCGGATATCCGCCCCACGTCCGACCGGACGTCCGCCGCTGTGGCGTAGGTCGGACGTCCGAGTTTTAATTTTTTTAAAAAAAACTCTATAAATAGGGCTCGTTGAACTTCATTTCATTCACACCACTTGTGTTGACAAGTTTCTCTCTCTAAAATCTACAAATTTCATTTCTACTAAAATGGAGTACAATAAGAACTCCCCCACCACAAGCGGAGGAAACACACCCACGCTTCCCACCGGAAGGAGGGAAAGTTTGCGGGGATGAATCCCCAAATGGCAGGGATGGCGGGGATTACTCCTCAAATGTTCTACAATATGTACAATTGGATGAGTCACATGGGTGGGATGATGCCCGGGGCAGCAGGGATGGGCGGTATGCCGCCAAATATGGCGGGGGTGGGTGGGTCAATGCCCGGGGCAGCGGGGATGGACGGTACGCCGCCAAATATGGCGGGGGTGGGTGGGATGATGCCCGGGGCAGCGGAGATGGGCGGTACGCCGCCAAATATGGCGGGGTGGGTGGGTCGATGCAGCACAGGAGCCCGAGGACGCCTAGGGAATCTGTCTATTGCCCATATATAGATTTGTTGGCCGATGATTCTCCTAGTACTGTTCCGGAGATTCAGTACGCCGGCATCGAGACTTTCTCTTTTGAGGAGCTGGGGCAGGAGTTGGGGCTATCGCCGATCCGTGAGACTCCCGATGAGGCGGAGCCTGCTGCAAGGGGCAGGGGCAAAGTCAAGGGCAAGGCCAAGGGCGGGGGTAGGGGCAAGGGCAACTGGAAAGCCCCGAGCTCTTCCTCGTAAACGGGGGCAGAGGAGGAGGGTGAGAAGAGGTCGATCTGGACCGTGTCGGAAAACGCCGCGCTTGCGAAGGCCTGGGTCGGTGTAGTCGAGGATCCCTATGTCGGGGCGAACCAGTATATTGACCGATTGTGGCATCACATTAGTGAGGCCTACCTAACACTCAAACCGGCTGGGGCGAAGCCTCGCACTTCCGAGCAATGCCGGAAATAGTGGGATCGGTTGAGGCCTAAGCTCAGTCGTTTTGCCGCCCTCTACCAAAACAACATGCGCATGGCAACCAGCGGCATGTCTGAGGATGATGTGAAGAACCGGGCCCTGTCCCAGTACCCCGACAAAGATTTGAAGTTCAAAGAGTTTGACCAATGGGAGGCCTTTCTCATGATCAGGGATTCGCAAAAGTTTTGTGCGGGTGTCGACTCGGGCTGGAAGAGGACGAAGATCAACTCTTCCGGTGAGTACAGCAGCAGTGCTGGTTCGCACGAGCTCCCCGAAGCCGAGGAAGTGTCCCCGCTACCACGATCATACTCTCGCCGTCGTCGTCGCCCGATGGGGCAAAAGGCTGCGCAGCGGATGGTGAGGGGAAGCGGCAGCCGCAGCGGGTCCTACGAGGTCGAATCAGAGGCCCCTGAAGCCCAGATGTAAACGACCGTCTCGCCCGCGCGCAGCTAACGAAGACCCTGATGCAGAGGATGCATAGGTGGTTTAGCACGCACGATCCTGTGCACAAAAGGATGTGCAAGGATATGATCGATCCATGTCGGCGCGATTTAGGAATGCCACCCATTGATGATTATGGCGTCGAGATTGGGGGCGGGGACGTCGGAGGCGGCAGCGGCACGGGCGACGAGGACGAGGACAAGAACGAGGAGGAGTGAGAGCCTAGGGTCGTATTTCTCGACTTTTTATGATTATGTAATTTTTAAGTATTATGTAATTTTTTTTTTAAATTATGTAATTTTTTTTAAGTATTATGTAAATCTTTTTAATAAAGTATTCGAATTTTCCCCATATTTCGTGTCGACATTTTAATTCCATAAATTGAATAATTGTGAATTTTAATTTTATTGCGGGAAGTCCTAGTGGATGTCCTAGTGCAAGGGAAGTCCTAGTGATGTGGCAGTGGAATGGGAAGTCCTAGTGATGACGTGGCAGAAAGTTTTTTTGGGAAGTTCTAGTGGGAAGGGCGCTACCAGAGATGCTCTTAGTCTATTGGGTTCTATAATTTGAAAAAGTTTTAATTGAGAAGAGTTTTAAATTGGGTGCTATGACTATTATATTATGTCTTAAAAGTTTGGTTTATTCACTACTACTATTTATTAAATTTTATATAATATGTTTTTATTAAATAAATTTTTTTGATTAAGCAATTATATTTATATATTAATTTTCTTTCTATTTATTTAGGTTTAAATTGGAGTTGTGCTAAGAGTTTAATTTTCTTTTTTATTTGGATTAATATTAAAATTTTATTCATTATTGCAATGCTTCTTCTTTGAAGTAATTCACATGCTAAACAACAATGCAAATATTTAATTTTTTAAGTTTCATCTTATATTTACTTGATTAAAATATTTACTAAAGTATATTTTAATATTTTAATTAATACTCAATTTAAAATATTTTAATTAGTCTCCAATTAATTAAATAATAATACCAAGTTTATAGAATAACTTACGAAATTAGATGATATTATAAATATCTAAAATGAATATAAACTTACCAAGTTTGTATGGATTCGTATAATATAAAGAGTAGTGTAAATTGTCACATTATTCAAAACAAATAAGATGCATAAAATTTTATAGTTATTTTAAGTGAAACGTGTTGTTGGGTTAATATATAACACATATAAATATGTAGGAACAATTGAAAAATATATTTATTTGGTGAATACGAATTCTTTTGGTTTAAATGTAGTGTTTATGAATGGAGATGATATTAACTGCTAAAGTGAAATCCTATACATAACCTTTGCGTTAGTATCATTTTTCACATGCTACGGTTTTGAGAAAAATAAAAATGCGTAAATTGATAAATGAACTGTACATAACTTTTTACACCTTCTCTTTGTTAAGTTTTTTAAGAACAATGTATAGGATTGCATTTTTTTATGGAGATGCATAATTATTTGTGTTAATTGTGATTTATTAGAAAGTTTCCAATTATATTGTGAATTATATCTCCATTTGATACGTTAGTTTCTTAAAAAGCTACAGATTTAAAGTGGTTATATTATAACGATACTACTAAATAAAAATAATAAGCTTCATCATATTTTTAACTATGGTATTTATGTCTATTTTACCTTTATAAAAATAATTTTAATATTTTATTTTACAATTTAATGCATAACTGGTGAAGTAGGAGATATATATAGAAAGAAAAGGTTTTTAAAGTATTGTTAATGGATAATAAATCTCACATGATTAGAGAGAATTTTTTTTTCTAAAATTAGAAAGTTCATTATCAAACAAAGAACAATATTGCATAATATTAATTGTTGTTGTGTATAATAAGTACAATTTTATACTCCCTCTGTCCCACAAGAATATTACTATTTCCTTTTTAGTCCGTCTCATAAAAATATGCACTTTCCAGTTTTGGAAACTCTTTTCTCTCAAATGAGGTGGGACCCATTCCCCACTAACAATACTTTAATTACTTTTTCTCTCTATACATCTCTTACTTTACCAATTTTGCACTAAAATTCGTGTCGAACTCAAAGTGCATATTCTTTGGGAATGGAGGGAGTACATAATATATTAGTTTAATTAAATATGTTGAAATGACTTATAAATAAATATTTATATCTAGATATATAATTTATAAATATATTTATATTTAAATTACTAGAAGTAAACATAGTTATAATTGAGTTGATTTTGATTTATTCTACTACTAGATAAGGTAATTTTGTGTATGTCTTTGAGTTCTATTTCTTTTTTATAATGTTCAAAACATTATTATATAGTATATGCTATTGAATTTAATTTTGATGAAAATAAATTTATTGATTGTGATTTTTTTTATTATTTTATCATGTCTACTAAATTCTAAAAAATATGTTTTTAGTTATAAACAATTTATGTCGCAATTTCAAAACTTATGAACTACTGGTTTGTTGTTGGTTTTCTTATATTTTTATTTGTATTATGAATACTTATGTTTTGTTAATCGAAACTGATGAACTATTTATTCGTTCAAATAGTTTGCTTTTTTTTTTCTTTTGTAAATAGTAGTATTACATTTTTCTTTATTTCAATGTCTTATTCTATTTCATCCACGTATCTCCTCTTTTGTTATTTCTTTTATTTTATACTACTACACTCATATCAAAGTATTAAAATAGTATACAATCATTTGCTAAAATATGAAATGTTTCATTGAGAGTGGGTTGAGAGAAGTACAAATAGATTTTTGTTGTTGTTTATAATATTTTTAATTATTTATAATATTACAAATACTTATTTTAATTACTTCTTATCTATAAATATATTTTTATACTTATTTACTTTATATTCTTTATTTTAAATTAATATATTTTTATTGTTTAAAATTCTTTTGTCACGTGCGTAACACAGGTGGTAACACTAGTTGAGTCAAATGACACCAAATCAATAATACACGTGTAAAATTTATATCTAGATTATTCTACGCATTACATATTTGTTTTAGATAAAATATCTCTATGCTAACTCTTCATAATTCTCGGCACTTCTAGAGTCTAGGGAACTCAAAAAAAATCTCTTTTATGTTCCCCTTATTTTTTCTTCTTAAATATATATATATATATATATATATATATATATATATATATATATATATATATATATAAAAGAGTTTGACCAATTTTATGCTTGATCCAATTCTTTTTTTTTTTTTCCCAACAATTTCATTTATGTTAAACAAATGTATATTAAATTCTTGTCAAATTTATCAAAATTGTTCTATACTTATTCTTTTATTCTAATAATCATGTATTCTGTCTAATTCTATTTTGAAGGTGTTACACAAAACATATTATGTCATTCCACACTTTCATATGGAATGAGTGTTATGAATGGCTACAAAATCATGAACAGAAGGCGAGATGGAATAGAGAGCGAACCTTCAAAGGTGGAATGTTGTGGAATGTTATCGGCAGCCATGAGCATTTTTTTATAATTTAGATTTGAAACATTATGTTTTGAATTTTTGCGTCTCAAACATTTCAACTAGGATCACAATTAGTCTAAAAATGACGGGACCGTCAAATATAAACTGTCTGATTTTGACCAAATTAATCATTTTAATCACTCTGTTAACATGTCACTACAAAAAGTGTCCATATGTTAACTTTCAAAAAGTGTAATCTTCTTCTTGATCGTTATCTTCTCTCGTTTATTGAACTTAGGATCGAAAGGGAGAAGGCTTGTTCTTCTCGAAAATCCTGAGGAGTGGGGAGCCCTTCAATCGTTGTGAAAAGGAAGGGGAAAAAAAGGTGTGATGGTGATTACCTTTGGCGGAACTTGAAAATTGAGGAGAAAGAGTTGAAAGTTGTGTCTCCTCTTCTCTGGTCTCTATCTTGATTCTCGCTACTTCTTTTGTGATTGTGAAAAGCGAAAAGAATGTTGTGTGTGTGAGAGAGGCGGAACAAATAAGTGTACAAAACCGTGTTTTGGAGCGTGATTTAGGGAAGTAATTGGTGATTGATTTAAATTGATTGATTCTATTATAGGGAATTATTCTGCAGATTCGCTATAGAAGCGTGAGAATGAACAAGATTTCTGGCTCTGGAAATAAAAATTAATTAGGAGTCTTTGGGCTCAAGACATCCGTTTCCTTCTTTGCCTCACCATGATAGGATGTAATTTTATAAATTTAGACACTTAATTTTTTTTGTTTAGGGATGTAAAACTTTGCCATTTTTTCAAATTTTCTTCTCTATTTTTATCAGTTAATAGAAAATATTTTCTTCTGCAAAATATGTTTTTCACTAGCTTCAAAATTATTTTATATTATTTTTATATTTATCTTTTTTAATTTTAATGCAAACAATATTTTTTGAATACTCTTTTATTTCCACCAGCAAATTTGTCCTCGCTTCGCGGATAGTGATGCGTGGAAAGCTTATTCGCATTACAGGGGAATAGAGCAACCGCTGGAATTCTGAAAATAAAAAGAAATTAGAATAAAACTAAAATGAATAAAAGGAAATAAATATTACTAAATAATTCTACAAAATTACTTTTATAAGTAAATTACAATAAATCACTTCTCCTCTTAACAATTAACAATGGTTTATTAATTAAAGATTTTAGTTTATTATCATTATGTTATATTTCATTTTTATTAATTTGATGACTTTAGTTTGAAGGATTGTTATTTATTCAATGATTTAAATATAGCATTATATGCTATTATATAACAATGGTATCATTTGGTTATCATAACAATCATCTAGGATTAAGTTATTAGATTATTTTAGTTGGAGGGTGGTGACTATGACTAATTATCACATCACTATTCATCCAAGATTAAGTTATGAGATTTAATTTTATGAACCAAACACAATATATATTTTTAATACCGAAATATAAGCTTGACAACCGAACAACCATTATTTTAATTTACATTAATGTAGATAATTAATCTGGATTAAGATGTTTACAATTATAAAAAGAAATTATAGTATAAATAAAAAAAATTAGATTTAAAATTTACACAAATATTTGTAAAAGATTGGTCACTATGAATTAAGATAATACATGTACAAAATTATCTTACTAGTTTTATTCAAGAAGCTTCAATAATAAGAAACAAAGAGAAAAAAAGAACTCATAATTAAATAATAGTGCAGGTTCCATAATATAAATTTTATTAGCGACAGTAGCAATGTCTTGTGGCTATTATAAGTGATTGATTTTAGAAAATTATAGTATTGAATTAAATGAGAGAGAATAAAAGTAGGAGAAGTAAAGATAAAAGAGAATAATATATTTTTATTTTACGAAATACTCCACCCATCCCACAAGAGTATGAAAATCAATCATTGATGGTGAGACGAAACATAAAAGTGAAATTAATCACTTGTATACTGACTAGTGATTGTGATTCAAAATGATTCCTTATTATTAATATTTTGTAATTTATATTAAAATTAATGCACATAATAATAATACTAATAATAATAATATAAGTCTAGTATTTTGCAACTTTTTGATAAAATAATTATTACCAGTAGAATTTGTTGTTGTCAATTAGTTGCATACCATTCACCGTTGCTAATTTGTTGGTAATAGAATTACCAACAACACTTGTTTGTTGCTACTTACCAAGGATATCAATCCGTTGTAATATTGTTGGTAATTTATTACCAACGACATTTATCTGGTGCTACTTACAAGTGAATATCAATCCGCTGCAATATTGTTTGTAATTTATTACCAGTGAGATTTATTTGTTGCTACTTACTAGTGAAAATATTAGATCGTTGTAATTCTGTTGGTAATTTATTACCAACGACATTTGTCAGTTGCTACTTACTAGTGAATATCAATACGCTGCAATATTGTTGGTAATTTATTACCAACAAGATTTGTTCGTTGCTACTTAGCAGTGCAAATTAGTTCGTTGTAATTCTGTTGGTAATTTATTACCAACAACATTTGTTTGTTGCTACTTACTAGTGAATATCAATACGTTGCAATATTGCTGGTAATTTATTACCAACGACATTTGTTTGTTGCTACTTAGCAGTGCAAATTAGTCTGTTGTAATTCCGTTGGTAATTTATTACCAACAACATTTGTTTGTTGCTACTTACTAGTTAATATCAATCCGCTGCAATATTGTCGGTAATTTATTACTAGTGACATTTGTTCGTTGCTACTTACCAGTGACTATCAATCTGTTGCTATATACGCTGCTAATTATGATCCGTGATTGAGGAATCAAAACCCATCATAAATTTGCTACTAAATTCGCTTTGTAGTTACTAACGGATATTTCGCCGCCAATCCGCTACTAATAGCAACATATTATATCTGCTACTAATTTTCGCTGGTAAACCGACAGTTTTTTGTAGTGTGTGTTAATGGATCACCATAAAATCATCTTAAAACTTTAAATTTACATAACTCTCTCGATTTAAATTATTTTTTTGCAAAAAATATATCAAATTAAAGATAATATTATAAGGATTCCAACGAGATTTCATTCGCATATGTTCCGACGACGTTAGGATGATGAAATTTGATATTTTTTATTTTAGTTTTCGTAAATGTTGATAACCAGATTTTTATCAACAAATACATAAAAAAATTTCAATATATAATATATATAAAATCTCAATAAAATAATGTAAAAATCTCAATAAATACATGTTGATATTTATTGTACTAGTGTTGATATTTTTATGTCATATTGTTGATATTTGTAATACACTATGTTGATATAAAAAAACCCTCACAAAAATTATCATATGATAACATAATGACGACATTAACCTTTTGTTGATATTTTGTCTACTATTTATTGAAATTCGTAAGGTTCAATCTCATCTACTCATTTTAAAATCTAAGAGTGTAGATTTAGTCTTAATTTTGGATTATGATGCTATAAGCAATGGAAGATGACCCATTCCAATAACTATATTAGAGCATCCACTATAGGGGCGGCGCGCCGGCCGCCCCGATTGAGGCTTAGCCGCGGCGGGCTACTGCGGAGGACGCGTCCGCCCTGGAGGCGGCGAATTTGTTGGGGCGGAAGGGCATTCGCCCCGAATGCGGCGTGGACGAGCCGGAGGAGAGAGAAGCGCGGTGGCCGCCGCGCCTATCTATTGCGCGGCGAAACCGCCGCGGCGGTCGCCGTTTTTCTTTTATTTTTTATTTTTATTTTTTAATTTCGAATTTGTAATTATTTTTTTGGCTGATTTAAATACCCCATCAATTTGTTTTTCACTCCACACCCATTTTCACTCCACCTCCAATTTCACTCTACAGAATTTTATACCAAATGCACGGGAGAGACGAAGATTCACCCGGCACGGAAGAATCGGGATACGGATACTATCCTTCTTCCCAGCGATCTCAGCTGTGGGTATCGAGTCCCACCCCCCGGGGATCGAGTCCCAGTCCCCCTCCATTCCAGTCGTGGTCACCGACATCCCCGCCGTGGCAACAAACCCAATATCGGGGTCAGTCATCTCATCAGAGGAATTTGGATCGTTCGGCATTCGGAGATTATCGACCCACTATGGACTCGCCCAACCATCCGCGTCCGGATACCCCTTCTCACTCTTTCCAGCGCACCCAGACTCCTTTGTCTGATTTCGATAGGTTCACATTGGAGCAGATGATGGGGCTGATGAGTCCGGGCCTACCGGAGACCCCCCGCCGACGAGATGTTCCGGTGACGGCGGTGGTGGGAGAGGCGGCGGCGACGGGGATGGCAGCGGCAGCGGCGGTAGCGAGTCGGCGGTAACAAGTCGGGGCGGGCACTACACCAAAGACGAGTCGATTGCTGTGGCGAGGGCATGGGATGCCGTCACATCAAACCCCTGTGTTGGCACCGATCAGACCGAGATGAGCTTTTGGAAGCGCGTTTTGTTGACCTACAATGAGTTCAAGCCGAGAGGCGCCAAACCGCGTGACGCGGAACAGATCCGGAAAAAGTTTGGGAGGATTCTGACACCCACCAGGAAGTTCGCGGGCATCTACGGCAACAACCTTCTCAACGCTGTGAGTGGCCGCAACGAAGCCGACGTGAAGGTTCTGTCTGTGTCCCAATACAACGCGCTATGGAAGCCTAAGTTCACCCACTGGGAGGAGTTTCTCGTTCTCGAGAACTGCACGAAATTCAAGTCCATCTGTGCAGAGGAGACTGAAGGTCAAGGGGCGAAGCGCAATAGACGCAACAGAGCTGGGAACTACAGCAGCAGCAGCGCGGACAATCAATCGACCTCAACGACGCCCAAACGGAGGAGCCCTCTGATACACACACTAGGCGCTCACGCCCTCCGGGGCAGAAGGCCAGTATCCGCTGCGCCCGAATGTCTGCAGGTTCCTCCCGCTACTCGGCGCCCGCGTCTGGATCGCGCAGCGCGCAGGCGCCTTCTGGAGCTCAGTCTGTGGACCATGGGGCCCATGTGGTCTTGAACAGGAACCTGAATGTGCAGTTGATGAAACAACTGCAAGAGAACTGCCGTTTCTACGAGTCCGCCACCAACCCGATCACATGGCGATATACTATGAGCTCATGTGTAGGATCAGAGAGGATCTGGGGCTGACTGGTTCAGCGGCACCGGGTGCGCCGGGGGCAGGGGCGACGTCAGGGGCGGCGGCGCCGGCGGGAGTGGGCGACGAAGAAGAGGCAGAGGATTCCGACTCCGTCACCGAGTAGATGGTGGCAGTGTTTTTATTTGTTTTTATATGTTTTTTTTTTATAAAATGTTCGTTGTATAATTTTCCGGTATCCATTAATACAACGAATATTTGGTCTCATCGCACTTTTTAATTTTATTATTATCTCGTTTTCTAATTATTTTTAGTCCGAGAATTTTAAGTCTAATTGAATTAAAATATACAAAGAATAAAAATAAAGTGAAATGTGGCTAACAAAAGTGTCCATTATTGCTGCGGAAACTTTTTTTTTGACCGTAGACAAATAAAAAGTGGTTGTGGACAAAAAAAAGTGTCCAACAAAAAGTGTCCTTCTATAGTGGATGCTCTTACTACTACTGTACTATTAAAACATTATATTATTGTAAAATTTATTTAAAAACACAAAAGTGATAAACTAAAAAATAAAATAAACAAATACCAAGAATTACTACACGTTATATTATTAGTATAAATTAATGATATCATCATGCAATAATGAAAAACGAACCATAAAAGGCATTACCAAAAAAAAGAGCAATAAAAGAAGAGGATTTTGTTCTCAAAATCATATTTTCAATCGCCGGGAAAAAATATGCCACCAAAGCAAATTCCGGCGTCAGTCGAAGTCGTCGACCTCGACAGTAGCGATGATGACGGAGTGGCAGCTACTACAGCGAACCGCAAACCTGCATATAGCGATAAATTGCAAGCGAAGCCACCTAGTAAGGGCGCAGCTCAGCTGGCGTCGGTGGTGAATAATCAGTCAATTGAAGATCGAAGTTTCTGGAGAGCCGGAGCTTATGAAATTGGCACCACCAAATCCTCTCTATTGCAAGGTGTGTTTCAATTTTGATAGTAATACTCTGTTTTTGTGTTCTGAAGCATATGTTTGGGCTTGGGCGTGTAATTGCAGGTGATCTGGAGCATGCGCGTGTTCATCCCAAGTTTCTACACTCTAACGCCACCTCTCATAAATGGGCATTCGGAGGTAATGCTTGCGTTGTGGTTTAATTGAATACTTGCTTAGACCTAATGTCATCTATAAAGTGAAAAATCATCAGTAGATTTTACTATGCCAAATCAAAATGTAGTGTTGATTATCAATGCACATTGTTGTTTGTTACTTCATGTATCACTGCATCGGCTTATTACGAGAAATGGAAAGTGAAACGGGAATGAAGAGATGATGCTTTTGTTTTTGCTGCAAGCCTGCAACCTTCTAACCTGCACATCTTATTTGCAGCTATTGCTGAGCTATTGGACAATGCCGTGGATGAGGTAATCATTCTTACAGTTTCTGTTCAAATATCATCAATAGTTTTTACCGTGTAGTCGAGGAGGCTTGAGAAATCCGTTGAATAGTTTCGCCCTCTTGCTATAGTGATTCTGTGTTATGTGGTCTGTTTTTTTCTATTATCAAAGTAGTGTATCATGGTCTTTGTTCGAGCTTCTGGAGCTTTGCTAAGTTGAAGAAGTGCACACAATCATTTAATTGTCTCGACTTCAATTGATTGTTGTCAAACTGTGTGTACCTTGAGACAAATATGCTTTAGCGACTAAGATTGCTAGGATTTTGTTGTGGTACCCGATTACTTTATTTTGATGTTCAGATTTCTGACTTGCGATCCTCATAATGTATTTTGAGCCAGATAGAAAATGGTGCAACTTTTGTGAATGTAGACCAGATTTATAATTCAAAGGACAATAGTCCCGCCTTACTCTTCCAAGGTTCAGTTAGTTTCGAATCTCATCACCTCTTAAAAATTTGCTGTATGTTATCCTAATGCTAATAGATCTTGGGGTGAAAACCCTCTATCTGCAGATGATGGGGGTGGAATGGATCCAGAAGGAATGCGGAAGTGCATGAGCTTGGGTTACTCATCAAAGACATCTAATACAACTATTGGGCAATGTAAGTGACTAAATCTCCCACCAGTTTTTTCCATTTGTTTCCTGGTGCCTTTGTCTGGATCATGTCATAGTGGATGATGTTAGGATTCGAACTAATTTGGTGCCTTGCCTGTATCATGTCATAGTGGATGATGTTAGGGTTCTAACTATTTTAGAGTTAGTTGCATATTTCAATTTTGTGCCAATACCTTCATTTTTCGTCTTTGCCCCCTTCAAAGAACATGAAGGATCAAATTTTCTTTGGTAACTTATCTCCCTCGCTCCCTCCCTCCCTCTCTCTCTCTCTCTCACACACACACACACACGAGTATAGGAGTTACCTTCAAGTCTGGGAGTTGTCTTTTGTGTTTCTTCCAATGAGGGGAAGAATGGTCTGAGCAAAGCTTTTCCTAAAAAAATACAATTTAATTGCCCCATCCCCAGGATGAATATCTGTGAATTATATTTTTCCTAACTATGCTTTGGTTGTGTCAGACGGTAATGGATTCAAAACAAGTACCATGCGCTTAGGAGCCGATGTGATTGTTTTTAGTCGTTCAAATCGATCCGGGTATTAGTTTTTCTCCCTACTGATCTTGGTTTTTGCTTTAGCTGCTGTTAAGGCTAGAAACTGTAAATCTGACACTAGATGATTTCTCATGCATCTATTATGCTCTTATACCTCTATGGAGATCGTTCATTTAGTGCAGACCTGCTATTCATCTTTCTAGTTTCTATAATGTCTGAATTGATGTTTAGAGCATAAAAAGTAAATAATAATCGAGTTTGGCCCACTATGGAGTTAATCTTCTTCCACTCTCACCATAGACTCCATGTGCTCTTATAAGAGGGATCAATTTTCTGCAGTAACTCTCTATTGCGCGCCTTCCTTCAACAGTCTGTGGCCTATTGCGCCCCTTCCAACCTTTCTGCTATATAACTAATCTGTTTTTGACTCGAGCTTGCTGTTTTATCCTTCAGTCGAGCAACTCAAAGTATTGGTCTTTTATCCTATACATTTTTGCGGAGAACAGGACAAGATGATGTGATTGTTCCAATGGTAAACTTTCAATTCTCAGTGCTGTTCCTTTAGCGATGATATGTACATCGTAGCAAAGGTCAATAGCATTTCCAAATTCTCTGAATATCTTTCATCATTCATGTACATTGGATGATTTGCAGATTGACTTTGATATTTCCGACAACTGGGCTAAACCTATAATCTATAGCTCTATGGATGATTGGTCCAGTAACTTGAAAACCATCCTCGAATGGTCTCCATTTGCTTCAAAGGATGATCTTATGCAACAGGTTCAATTGATGGAATCATGCACTTTCTAAATCTTTGGTTGGATAACTTATGAACTCATGCCTACCTAAACCAAATATATTGTAACTAAAGATTATGGTCTGCGTGTCCATTTCTATCCACATAGTATGCATCATTTCTATACATCTGTTTTCAGAGTCTACACTAGAGATAATTAATTAAGAACCTTTTTTGATTGCTGGCTAAGGTTGGATTTCACAGATTCAGATGATAGTTGTACCTGCCAGGCCGTGGACACCCATAGGTCTATGTAGCATGAGAAGAATGTAGAATCTAAAGGGCATCATCATCTATTTATCTAGTTTATATTTTGTGGAAAAGTACCCGGTTTTTGTGTCTGACCATTTTCGGTTCAATTATCACTCTGAAGCCTTTTGCAGAAATAGGTAGAGGATGAAATTACCTGCTGACACTAATTATATCCTGCAAGTTCAACTGCTGTTAGTTACTAGATTTCTTGTGATATAGTTGTTCCAGTTTTCTTACTCAAGATTCATGTGTAGGCACTACTCCACTTTATGATACAAACTTCCAGTTCCCATCTTATAGTACATAACTTATGTATGTGTGACCTGCATATCAAAGTTTTTCTTACTAGTTAGGAGTATTGAATTAATTTTAGTTTTGCTTCTGGTGGATGTATTCAAATCTTCTTGCCTGCTATGTACTAATGTAATTTCTCAACCTTCTTTCTTACCAGTTTGGGAATTTGGGTTCACATGGGACAAAGGTTATAATATACAACCTTTGGATGAATGATGAAGGCATTTATGAATTGAATTTTGATGATGATCAAGAGGTACTGTAGTCAGTAAGTTTCACTTTACTGATGATATGAGCAGAGTCTAGGACGTGTTTTTTCCTAAATACCAATATAGCTAAGAGTTTGACTTGGATTTTATCTCTTAGAGATCCCAATGAATAGAACATTGTGATGAAGCATGTCAATATTATGTAGATTGGCCTCAGGATCTAATTATAGTAGATTTCTTGTGTGATGATTTCTGTGAATCTATGAATTACTTTTCTGCAGCCTTCCTCCACTCCCCTTCTTTTATGTGCAGTTGTTTGAATGTGGTCATGTTCATTTTCATTGATACATTGAGGACGCATTTTATTTTCATCTAATAATTATGTGTTCTCACTTCTCACTTTTCAGGATATAACATTGAGAGATGAAGCTAAGCAAGGGGGCACTGGAAACACAACCAAAACATTCAAGAGAGTTCTTGAACTGCAATCTCATATATCATACTGCATTCGCTTCTCGCTAAGGGTAGGTATTTGACTCTTCTTCTTCCAATTATTCTTTTCAGAAGAACAGAAAACCACAAGGATCCACCGATCCAGTCTAAGGAATTGTTATTTCTGCAAGCAAAAGCCTGGAATGCCATGGTTTTGCATTTATACTTGGTAGAACAAGATGCATGGATCATATCTTATTTTGCATGATGTGGACGTTGTATATGTAATTGCAACAAACTTTTACCTAGCACCTTAAAATTTACTTGAAAATCGTAAAGGGAGGTGAAACAACTAAAATTTAAATTTTTACCTTATCTTTTAGCCTTATTTTTAATTGTAAGATATATGTAGTAATATTGCAATATAAATGTACTTTGTAACTAGATTCCTTTTTTCTAGAACATTTATTTTCTAGGATGAATCTGTTTGATTGTACTGCTATACGACATGTAAATTTTTTTGTTTGGGCTGAGAACTTTTTCCAACTCCAAATATTCTCAGGAACTATAAGAGTTTCCATGGATTTGTTGTTGTTATTTGACACACACTATGGAGCTGCAGATCTTTCTAACTTAGGACGAGAAATTGAACCACAAATGCATGCTATTTGTTTGATCAGTTTTATTTTCTTGTCGATGTGAATTACAATAATCTGCCTCTTCTCAGGCATATGCATCAATATTGTACCTCAAAAAGTTTACAAACTTCAGAATAATTTTAAGAGGGAAACCTGTTGAGCAGTTCAGCATTGCTGATGACTTGAAACATGCTATGACAGTTGTATACAATCCACAAGTTGTCCAGGGACTGAAAGAGGTACGATGTCATCATTTTACCGTGAAGTAGGTAACAGAAGTGTGATGCCATCTTTGTGATTGTAATATAATTTGATCTTGAAAATTTAAAGTGTTCTTGCTAATGTCATGACAAATTTATAGCAAGACTCGTAAAAAGATGAGGTTGTTAAACATTTTCCAGCTTTTGTTGACTGTGTTGAAGCACATGGTAGCCATTCTTAGAATTTATGTAAACTGGGATATACCTTATTACTGCACTGATTGGTAAGGGGCAATAAGTTTTTTATGTGGGGGATTTTAATTTCTATTCCACCATCCAAGGCTGGCCTCTTTTTGATCCTCCCCTCCTTGCGAATCTCATAAATTAAGTAGGAAATCTTCCATGATAAAAGTAGTTTTTTCTCTTCAACTATTCCTTTTTTTTTTCTCTTTCTTACTCCCTCCGTCCGCGAATAGGAGTCCCAGTTGAGTTGGGTGCGGGTTTTAAGAAAAGTTTGAGTGTAATAATTTAAGTGTGTGATAGTGGAATGTGAGACCCATTTATATTATTATTTGCAATCAAAGTGGATTAAAATTAATTGCAGCTTCTAAATTAAGGGAAAAGTGGGGTCATTTTTTATACTCCCAAGATAAAATGTCTAACCGGGACTTCTAATGGCGGACGGATGAAAATGGCCAACTGGGACTCCTATTCGCGGACGGAGGGAGTACATATTTTCTTGTTTGACTGTTTGAGATTTATAAACTTCAATAAATTATTATTCATTCATGGTGTAGGTGACTGTGAAGACTGTCATTGGCTTCATTAAAGAAGCTCCGGCACTTGGAGTTTGTGGATTCAATATATACCACAAAAACCGTCTAATCAGGGTACATTGTTTTACCAGACAGGAAATCCAGTTCTTCCTGCTTTAGTTTGAGTACATATATATTTCTGAACAATAAATTGTATTTAATGTTTCTGTAATTCTGTATGTCTTGTAAAGAGATCTTCAGCAGCGTGAACTAAATATATTTTTGGTATGAATGCTACACAAGCTAATTTTTTAATGAAAATTCTACATCATAACAGCCTTACTGGAAAGTCACCCCAGATGGCAGTTCCAAAGGACATGGTGTTGTTGGTACGCTTAGGGATGGAAAGTTTTGGTATTGTGCTTCTTTTTTCTTTTTCTGCATATCATATGCTTCTAACTTTTGGTTACAGGAGTTCTTGAGGCAAACTTCATAGAACCAGCTCATGATAAGCAGGATTTCGAGAGATCAACTCTGTTCATTAAGCTGGAGGCAAGGTTGAAACAGATGGTTAGCGAATACTGGTATCATTCTGTACTCTTATTTCTCTTCTTGATAAGTGATTGTGATGTCCTACATGACATATAGCTTACTTGAAAGTCAAGTTTTGATTCCTTATGTTTTAAGGTAGTTGCTTTCACCACTTTCATATCTTCCTTCCTTCCACCCCTACCCCCCATATGTAGGTGCAGATCCTTCTCTCCCTCTCTCTAGCACTATAAACATCGTCATTCAATCCGATGATTCTTTTGTATGACATATTTTATATAAAATAAAATCTTTTCCTTGCTAGCCATGTTGTGCTTATACCTCTCACAGCTTAGAACCATGAAAAAGATTTGACCATTATAATTGGATAAGTGCTTCTGCATCGCGATTCTACTCCCCATCATATAGCTATGTTCTTACATGTCTTATTCGGAGTAAAGACATAACCCTTCACTCAACTTTGAACACAAAATTCCATTTGATTGCCTGTATCAATGATTTTGATTTTACATATTGACAAATCCTCATTATCTTGTTCATTTTCATTCACAACAAAATATTTTCTTTGTGCGTCAGGTAAAAATGCTTTTGGACTCAACACGATTGATTTTTTTAAACAATTCTGTTAAGAGTGATTAGTGATTTAAAGTCAGCTTTGTTTCTGGTAATTGATTATAATTTTCTTGGTGCTTTTGGATGGGGTTTGCTGCATCATGTTTTGTTGTGTTTTGTTATGACAAAAATCTCTTAACTGTTAAATGTTAATCCATCTTTTCCATAACCACTCAGGAAAGGCCACTGTCACTTTCTAGGACACCAACCAGACGGCACGAGGAAGAGTAATGATGGTACTGCATAACTGAAAAATCAGCATGTTTAGATTACCCTTTTTAAGTAATATGCAACTGGACTTCCTGCTTAATTCTTTTGACTGGTTCAGCTAGTGGAAACACCTACAGAACTAGTTTCAATCACACAACGGCAACTGCTGGGAGTGAGGCGGTAAGTCCACCGATCTCTTTGATTTGGTCCTTTTAAAGATTATCTAGTTAAGAACATTTTACTAATGAACAAGACATCTGGGGAGCTTTTTTTAGCATATCTGGTGTTTTATTTTGGTGAAGAAATGGTGAGAATATTTACATACTTAGTATAAAAAAGTGTGTTGCTGAATGGGTATGAATTTTCTTTGTGGCGACTAATGAATTGCAATTTCTGGTTAATCTGATATTTTAATGATAAAGACTAAGTGTAGTAAAATGTTGCATCTATGTGCATATTTACATACATATGAACTTACAAACCTGTGTAGTTTTTTCTGAATAGAGCATGCATGTATAAACACGGAGATGGAAAATGAGAACGCAGCAATGATATAATGCAGTTCGTCCCTGAAGAGTCTCAATTAACTTTAGGCCTTCAAGAAAAGAATACAACATTGTTTTATTTATCTCTATTTCATGGCTTTGTCTGCAGTGTGCTCAACCAGAAAACCCTCTAAATCCTGCAGCACTCGAGGCCATGGCCGAGGAGAACGACCAGCTATCCAGGAGGTATACCATACATACAATGTAACTAGATATTTTATTATTTTACATGTGTTGTTATAGCGTGAATAGAAACTGCAGACTTCCCTCAATATTAAGTAGGGTTTATCTGGATTCACACACACGCACAAACGAAGCCATGTTTTGTGTATGTATATTAATATCACTAACCAAACACACATTCCATCTAGGTGTGACGAGTACAGGAAGAAGCAAGCTGAAATGACTCGAACGGTAAAGATTCACACTGACTTTATGTTAATATTTTTTTCAAGTAGCTCACAGCAGGCATTATTCCAGACAGAAATTTAGTTTGTACTGTTTTGTCAATTCCAAGAATTTCTAATATTATGAATTGCCTGAACCTAAATAGATAGAAGAACTAGAGAAGGAGTTGGAGGAAACAAGAAACAAATGTGCTAGAGTTTCCTCTTATTTGAGAATTCAGAGAATGGAAACATAAGATAGCATCTCTACTCAACTTTGGACTTCATGTATCATTTGCTAGGTCTGATTATTGACTCCTTTGCTAACCTTAGTAATGTATTACATTTGATTAGCAATCAATTAACTCTCTCTCTCTCTGTCTCATGAAATGTGAATATGTTTGGTGCTGAATATGCCACTGAAGATAGATAAGTTATCTGTTACCCGAATCTTGATCTGTCAACGGTTGGTTTTACATACTTGGCTCCCCCGATATTCTCTTTGAAGCAAGCTAATATGTGGATTTTATAATATGATTAACATTTATTGAGAGATATATAACCCGCCTTATTGTATATAATTATTCCATAGTTAGGCTTTGTATTAAGTTACATAAGTTATATGACCTGAATATACTTGTGATTATTGGCAATAACCTATGGCTAAATTAGTTATACTCCGTCCACAAATAGGAGTCTTGTTTTGCCATTTTATCCAGTCCGCGAATAGGAGTTCCGGTTCACTTTCACCATAAATGGTAATAAGGTCCCACCTTTCACTAACTAATTCCACTTACGTTTCATTTAAAACTAATATATACAAGTGAGACTCATATTCCACTAACTTTTTTTTACCAACTTTTCTTAACATTTCTTAAAACTCGTACCGCCAAGAAATGAGACTCCTAATGACGGACGGAGGGAGTATATTGTAGAGCAGATTTTTGAAAAAGCCCATTAAGGTACTCTAAACTAATTATTCATGAACTTAAAAAGGACTGATTATGACTTGGAAGAAATATAAATGTCATTCAAGCTATTTCTCTCTCATGCAAATGTCAATATAATAAGTAATAATGATAAATTATGCTAATATGTAAAATGAGGCATGTTTTGGATTATGGATGTTATAATCCTCCATCCTAACAATTTTGCCAGCAAAATTTATTATCCACTATTCTCACATATCCAACAAACATATTGACTAGTAAATGATTTTTTAATCTTTTTAGAGCTCTAAATAATTCTTATTCTCATTTATCTATAGTATTCGAGTCATAGGCATATGTATTTGCTGAAGTCTTTACAAGAAATACTTATCTTCTTTTTGGCTACTTGATATGCTCAAAGAACACATTCTAGTCGATTAACATTTTCAATGAATAGAATTTACAAGATTCTAAGATAATTTCCCCTTATTATCTTGTCATCTTTTCTTTTCTTTTTTTATATACAGATTCTGCCAAACACTATATGTTACAACCTTCCTTTTGCTTATTTTTTGTTATTTTATACTAATCGTTATCATTGCTCTTACTATTATTTTCTAGTAGTTCAAGATCCTTACTCATTCATCATTATTATCTTATAAAATAAAGTCATAACCAAAAATATAATCTACGTGACATTATTTCAACCACTAGATATTCTAATTTAATGGCTAAGATTTAGTCTCAGTTTGAGATTGCTAATTAGTTAGCAATTGACCACTTCCCAAATTTTAACTATATATAATTTCATCTTATTCGTTAGTTTAATCTTAAATATATATAATTTCATCTTATTCCTTAGTTTAATCATTAAACTTTAATTAGAGATGAATTAAAAATATAAGAATTGAAAACTTTAAATGAGTAAATATAAGATGAAAATTGTAAACATTACATATATGTGTTGTCGTTAAGCTTGTGAATTAATTCGGAGAAAAAGTATTGTAATAAATGATTAAATCTCAATTTTAACCTAAATAAATGGAAGGCAAACTAAACTCTCTAGTACAATTCCAATTTAACTCAAATATAAGGCTAATTAATATATAAATTTAAAAATTTAATTATAAAAAAAATTAATGGTAATGCACAATTTAAATGTGTTTTAAAACTTGTTCAAGAAGTTAGCATTTTATTGGATTATTATTTATCTAATTATTTTTGCCTTAAATTATTTTTAGATAGACGACACATCAACTTTCTATTTTCCCTCCGGTATTAAAATCTTTTCACCAAACTTGAAGTTTAGATTAGGATAAATAAATAAATAATTCTCAACGATTAATTGGCCGAAGAACTTATTTACTTAGCCCACCTTATTTCGCCCAAAAAGAAAAACATCAAGAGGCCCACTTTAAATTTTAAAAGAATCCTCCACAACGGTCATCCTCCACAACGGTCATCCTCATTCTCTCTCTCAACTCACTTCATCCCTAAAAAAAAGAGAATCCGATTGTCACCACCACCACCACCACCACCGGACACCGCCTCTCCTCCCTCTCTCGGCCTTACTGCCTCCCAATTGAAAGATCCCAAAATCAGCAAAACCCTCAAATCGGAACCCTAAATCTCCCGTCGCCCTCCTCTCGGCTCTCACCGCCAAATTGACTACTAGTGCCATCTCCCCTTCGCACACATGCACCGCTGCTGCTGTTCGCCGACGGGGTCAGGGACACTGCCACCCGTTCCCTGTCGGGTCCGGCAGTTCACCCCGAAACAACCTCGATTCCACCCGAACCAGCCCCGAGGTGGATAAGAGAATTAACAACAGGTTCTTGGAAGATATCATCCTTTCAAAATTGCAGGACCAGATGGAGAATTAACAGCAGGTTCTTGCAAAATAATTTTGAAGAAGTTGTACTTTACTTTGTTATTTCAATGTTTAGCAAGCTTTGGCATTGAAAGGTCAATCCAAATTACTGATAATTTGAAATATCATATCATTTGGATTGCCATATCATTTTATACGTTTGAGATTTCAATGTTTAGCAAGCTTTGGCATTTGTTTTGCCATTTTTGAATGTATGTAGATTTTGCTTTATATGTGTTTTCTTGTACGAAGAAATGATGTGGTAAGGAAACCAAACAGTGTAGTTTTAACTTTTGAATTGTGATCGTTTAATCCTGCATGTTAAAAGTTGAAGAGAAACTACTCATCTTTCAAATGTTTATATCATTTCTTGTTTAGTTTTCTGTCTCTGTGTTTTCTAATTATCAAAGTTGGATTGACCTTTCAAATGATATGATATTATCATATCATTTGGATTGCCATATCATTTTATACGTTTGGGATTTCAATGTTTTGCAAGCTTTGGCATTTGTTTTGCCATTTTTGAATGTTTGTAGATTTAGCTGTATGTGTGTTTTCTTGTACGAAGAAATGTGTGAATTGAGAATTTCCATAACTAATCCCGAGAAGTAGCTGTTGAACATTGCCTGTGCTTTCTTGTTTGATGAGTTGTATGTACGCTTTCCTTATGTTTGTTAACTCCATTCCATCTTGTTATATGCAGCGTCGCTGGTGTCTCGTTGATATTGCTTGCTATAAACCCAACAATGATTACAAGGTATCTATATATATTGAGTTAAAGTTAATTTATGTAGATTCTGTTTGGCAATTTTAATTAGAAATATAATAGGAGTACTACTATCCCATATCGGACTATATAATTTCCATGGGCCTTTCTTCTATCACCAATTGATTTTTTAGATGAAACCTTATTAATTTCTATCATGATATGTATTGATACTTTTATGTACTGAATTACTAATTGTCTATAATCAACACCACTATCCATACTGATTTGCTATTTTTCCTTGAACCCATTATCTCTTCATAGTTTATAGATGTGTTCACTTTCTACTGAATAACTATTTGTCTATAATCAACACCACTATCCAAAATGATTTGCTATCCAAACCGAACTTGCATCTACCAAAATGTTGATCCTGGATATTTCAGAAGTTTGTTGAACATTAAAGAAGGTATGCTATGGTTTCCTTAACCAAAAGCCCACAACTCAATCCAGACTTTTCTAGACTTTATGCACAACATATTGTTGGTGTTAATATCTTGACCAAGTAATTGGTGTTTTTGAATTTTGCAGCTTATGCAGATGTAAACATTGTTTTTGCAGTTGACGCTATTCAAGCATTAGGTAACCTTACTAGGGTTAGAACCCATTTTTGGGCCAGTTGTCTCTTCTTATTGCCCGTACTACTAGTTAGTCCAGTACTCTTGCTAGATTAATTATTAAATTACAGTTGCAAAAATGTCCCATAAAAATGATAATGGATGTGTGTTTGAGTAGTTATATGACTTTTTCTTTCAGGGTACTGCTGACCATTGATGTATAAATTGTTCAAATGTCATCTTTATGTTTTGCTATTATTTCCTTTTCTAACTGGAATTGGAATATACCTGACACCCGACAGCTCTTATAGATAATAAGATATAATTCGTGTCCAGTCACTCCCTGTTCTTGTAAATGCATCTGTGAGTTTTGATTAATGCTTAAAATGAGCTTATGTTTGCTGACTCTATGTAGGAGAAATTGAAGGAGAAGAAACCTACTTCAACGGAGGCCCTTACCCAAGCTCTTCAGGCAATGCACAAGTCCGGATGCTTGAGTCTAACTGACATTGTTGAAGGCATGATCTACCTTTATTTCAGTTCTGAACTGTTTGTTTAACCTCTGAATAATGTCATATCATTTCCTGGTGCTTAGAAGTATCTTGTGTGGAATAGCATAGGGTTGACTCCCTATTATATGCTATTCCACACTTTTGTGTGAAACCGATGTGGGATCGTATCAATCCATCCCTCTTTTAAACCGGGTGGCAAACCTAAAGCCACGGGCCCACCATCCCTTTGCTGCCCTTTTCCTTCCGGCCCACATTTTTCGGTGGCACCCCTTTGGTCACACCTACGGGTAGCCCCTTTTTTACCGGACATCCGGATTCACGATCACCGCACCAAGCATCCACCAAAAAATTGCTCCATGAGATTTTTTCAGAAGTTTGTCGAACATACTGGTACGTTCAATGGAGAATTTTAAATAACTATCAAATTTTGTATATGGAGTATATAATTATCTACATGATGTGCCCTCTTATATTGATTACTTAATCATAATATGTCTCAGAATCTCATTGTTTAAATTGAGTAGCTAGACTGATGCGTTAATGTGAATAAAATTTCTTTTTAATCACTTCTAGATTTTTCTTAGATATATTTACATTGTTGCAAAAAGCATCAACAATTTTTTGTGTTAAACCACTACTCAAATTGTTTAATTTTTTCATAGTATTATGTTGGGTCATTAGCAACTTTTGTGTTTATTTCTCTAAACTGATCTACATGGATTATGATCTACATGGATTATCAGTCCCTTAATGATGGATGGAACATCTGATGTGCGGGATGCAGCTTTGGCGGGCTATTGACAAGGTAACTATTTCAAGATTTTCCGTCTACATCTCGTTGTTTTTAATTTCCAATTTAGCTGTTTTGTCATCTCTGTTATTTAAATGGTTGGTATGAGACCATTCGAGAGGTGTCTAGAAAAGCTGGATAATGTAAGACAAAAGAAGTTATCTGAAATGATTAGGTTCCATTGGGGATCCTTCTGCTCTTCCAAACTCAAGTATGGTATCTGATTTTTGTTATATACTGAGAATTATGATAATTTTATGTTTTTTGTAGGAATATGTTTTAACCTTTGTCATTACAATATCTTAGGTGTGGTTCAATCTTCCGGAGGAGTTATGACCACGGGGTAAATTCTCTACTTAATTTTTTTGCATTATTGTGGAATGCAAAGAAGAATCATTTTATTCTGAATCATGTCATTAAGAATAATTTTCTATAATCTGCTAACACAAACTGAAAGTGATATGTGTATTTTGTATGTGTGTGAAAAGTTTATATTTTGTTTTAGTTTTTGTAGTGTGTGTTGTATACATGTGTTTACAGGGTATGTATTTTGTGTATGTGTGTCTTTTTCCATGTGTATTTTGTTTATCGTGTGTGTACTTGTAGTATGTGTGTGTAGTATGTGCAGCTTAAGTGTAGTAAGTGTAGTGCATGTAGTATGTTTATTGTTCATGCATTGTGTATATTTTGTGTGTAGTGCAATATGTGTGTATTTTATGTATAGTGTTTGTATTATGTGTTTTATATGTAGTGTGATTATTTTGTGTGAAGTGTGTGTAACGCAATGTCCGTATTTTATGCTTATTGTGTGATTATTGTGTCCTGTGTATTTGTGTATATTGTGTAGAGTGTTTTGTGTATGTGTGTAGACAAGTGTCTGGTTTTTGCGTATAGTGTTTGTATTGTGTGCAATGTGTGTGTTCTTGTGGTGCATGTGTTTGGTGTATACGTGTGCAATGTGCATTTTTTTGGAAGTGTTTAGTTTGTGTGTATTGTGTATATTGCGTGTTATTTATATGTAGTTTGTGTAACGTTGCATTTTTTTATAGTGTGTATTTTGTGTGTAGTATTGTGTGCAGTGCTCGCATTTTGTTTGTGAGTTGTGTGTTGTGTGGTGTGTGGTGTGTGGTGTGTTGTGTACGTGTACGTGTATACGGTTTATAGTGTGTATTTAGGTTGTGGTACTTTTGGTGTATGTGTGTTCTATATGTTTGCAGTGATTTTAGTATGTTTATTTATTGTATAGTTTGTTTATAGTGTGTGATGTGTAGTGTGTGTAGTTTTGTTTGTATATTTTGTATAATGTGTACACTGTTTTTCTTTATGTGTAATTGGTTTATAGTGTGTGCAGTGTGTATTTTCTATATGTGTGTATTTTATGTTTATGTGTTTTATGTAGTTTGTGTTGTGTGTGTATTTTGTGTAGTGTGTATATATGTGTGTGTAGTTATTGTAGTTTTTTGTTATGTTGCGTGTATTTTGTACACATGTGTCCGACGCGTATAGTGTGTTTATAGTGTGTGTTTAGTGTGAATTTTTTATAAATGTATATTTTGTGTACAACTTTCGTAATGTGTGTATTTTGTGTTAAATGTGTGCATTTTATATATAATGAGTGTTTAGTGTGGTGTGAATAGTGTGTGTGGTGCATGTATAGTATTTATATATTGTGTGTTATATTGTATGTATTTTGAATACAGTTTGTATTGTCTGCAATGTATGTATTGTGTATATGGTATATGTGTGTTTGCATGGCAGTGTATCTATTTTATGTATTCTTTGTGTTTTATGTAGTGTGTGGTGCATGTAGTGTGTGTTATATATAGTATGTATTTTGAATACAGTTTGTATTGTATGCAATGCATGTATTGTATATACGGTATATGTGTGTTTGTAGGGCAGTGTATTTATTTTATGTATTCTTTGTGTTTTATGTAGTGTATGCAATGTGTGTAGTATATATTTTTTGAACGTGTGTATTTTATGTAGAAGTGTGCGAAGTGTGTATTTTTTGTTTGTAATGTATTTAATGTATGTATTGTGTATATGGTATATGTGTGTTTGCAGGGCAGTGTATCTATTTTATGTATTCTTTGTGTTTTATGTAGTGTATGCAATGTATGTATTGTGTATATGGTATATGTATGTAGACAGTTATTTTGGTTATATAGTGTGTGCGAAGTGTGTATTTTTTATAAATGTATATTTTGTGTATAGTGTCTTTCGTATTGTGTATTTTGTATTCAGTATTTGTGTGAAGTATGTGTATTTTGTGTTGAATGTGTGTATTTTATTTATAAGGAGTGTTTAGTGTGTAGTGTGTATAGTGTGTGTCGTGCGTGTATGGTGTGTATAATGTCTATCCCCTATATATTGTGTTTATATTTTGTTGGCATGAATATAAATGTTCAATCTATGCACTATCGCAGTTTGTGTGTTTTACTCGGTGTGTGTAGTGATTTTAGTGTGTTTAATTATTGTATAGTTTGTATATAGTGTGTGATGTGTAGTTTTGTTTGTATATTTTGTATAATGTGTACTTTTTTTTTCCTTATGTATATTTAGTATGCATATTTGGTTTATATTGTATGCAGTGTGTATCTTCGATGAGTGTCTATTTTATGTTTACCGTGTTTTATGTGGTATGTCTAGGGTTAATGTGGTATGCAGGTATAAAAATAAGTGATTGTATTTTGCGTTCTGTGCATGTGTGTGTAAAGTGATTGTATTTTTTTTGTGTATAGTGCGTGTATTTTGTATATAATATGTATGCACAGCACATGTTGTGTATAGTATGTGCTAATAGTGTATTTTTTATAAATGTATATTTTGTGTATAGTGTTTTTCGTAGTGTGTGTATAGTGTATGTATTTTGTGTTCAACATCTGTGTGAAGTGTGTGTATTTTATTTATAACAAGTGTTTGTGTGTGGTGCGTGTATGGTGTGTATTATTTATATAGCTGTGTGTTATATAATTTGTATTGTTTGCAAAGTATGTATTGTGTATATAGTGTATGTGTGTTTGCTTTTTTGTGTATTCATTGTGTTTTATATAGCGTGTGTATTGTGTATCTCTTGTACAATATGTTTATATTTTGTATAGCGTCTATGTACCTAGTGTGCATTGTATGCACCGTGTGTTTTATGTTGTGTGCAGGTGTATATTTTTAGTGTGTTTATTTATTATATAAATGTGCTAGGTATGTATTTTTCGAATATGCATATTTTGTGTTATAGTATGTGTGGGTAGTTTTTAATATGCTTTGTATAATGTGTACATTATTTTGTGTTGAATGAGTGTATTTTATTTAAAATGAGTGTTTAGTGTGTGGTGTGTATAGTGTGTTTAGGGTTCTTTGTATGTATTGTGTATATAATGTATGTGTGTTGGCTATTTAGTGTGTGGCGTGTATAGTGTGTTTAGGGTTCTTTGTATGTATTGTGTATATAATGCATGTATAGTTTGTATTTTTGAATACAACAATGTATGTATTGTGTATATAATGTATGTGTGTTGGCTATTTTATGTATTCTTTGTGTTTTATGTGGTTTATATTAGTGTATGCAGTGTGTATTTTCTATGAGTGTGTATTTTATGTTGACTGTGTTTTAATAGTATGTCAACGGTGTGTGAGTATTTTGCGTTGTGTGTGTGTAGAGTGATTGTAATTTTTTTTGGTATAGTGCGTGTATTTTGTACATAATGTGTGTCCAGCACATATGTTGTGTTATAGTGTGTTTATAGTGTGTGCTAAGATTGTAGCTTTTTATAAATGTATAATTTGTGTATAGTGTCTTTCGTATTGCGTATAGTGTATGTATTTTGTGTTAAATATCCGTATGAAGTGTGTGTATTTTGTGTTGAATGTGTGTATTTTATTTTATAATGATTGTTTAGTGTGGTGTGTATTGGGTGTGTGGTGCGTGTATGGTGTGTATTATTTATATTGTGTGTTATAATTTGTATTGTTTGCAATGTATGTATTGTGTATATAGTGTTTGTGTGTTTGCTATTTTGTGTATTCTTTGTGTTTTATGTAGCGTGTGTATTGTGTATCTCTTATACAGTAGGTTTTTATTTTGTATAGCGTGTATATAAATGTGCAATGTATATGGTGTGTATTATTTATATATTGTGTTATATAATTTGTATTGTTTGCAATGCATGTTTCGTGTATATAGTGTATGTGTGTTTGCTATTTTGTGTATTCTTTGTGTTTTATGTCGTAGTGTGTATCTCTTATACAGTATGTTTATATTTTGTATAGCGTGTATGTAAAATGTGCAATGTATGCACCCTTTATGTTGTGTGCAGGTGTATGATTTTTAGTGTATTTATTTTTTATATAAATGTGCTAGGTATGTATTTTTCGAATATGTATATTTTGTGTTAGAGTATGTGATGTTTAGTGTGGGTAGTTTTTTAAGTATATAATGGGTACATTATTTTGTGTTGAATGAGTGTATTTTATTTATAATGAGTGTTTAGTTGTGGTGTGTATAGTGTGGTGCGTGTATAGTGTGTATTAATATATAGTGTGTATTTTGAATACAGTTTGTATTGTTTGCAATGTATATATTGTGTATATAGTGTATGTATGTGATTGCTATTTTATGTATTCTTTGTGTTTTATGTAGTGTGTGCAATGTGTGTAGTATATATTTTTGTATTTTTATGTTTATATTTTATATAGCGTGTATATATAAATGTGCTAGGTATGTATTTTTCGAATATGTATATTTTGTGTTATAGTATGTGATGTTTAGTGTCTGGTTTTAGTGTGTTTATTTATTATATAAATGTGCTAGGTATGTGTTTTTTGAATATGTATATTTTGTGTTATAGTTTGTGATGTTCAGTGTGTAGTTTTTTCATATATTTTTTCTGTATAATCCTTCCAATCACACCATAATCTGTATTTTTTTCCTCCAATCACACCATAATTCATGCATCACTCCGCCAATCACACCATCGCTAATCACACCATGATTCACATATCGCTCCTCCAAACACACCATATATTTCACGCCTCATTCCTCCAATCACATTCACATTCACATTCACATTCACATTCTTTTCTAACATAAGACATTATCAGTTTGTTTCCACAAGCTTTAATATCCAATTAGTGAAATATATTTTCTTTTCTTTCAATATCATCGCTCGCTCATATCCAAACGACAATTTACACGTCATAAGGCATCACCAATTATTACATTATTCAATAATAATAATATAACTTAATTCAAGAAATAAATTATAATGTTGAATATATTACCTCAAAATCCAAAACGTTAGTGATCGCCCGAGACATGATTACCTTCCATTATATGTACAATTCTAGTGTATATGTTTAGATCATATTTCCAATTAAGTATAATTAACTTATTCTGAACATCTTTAAGAAAATATGCAAAAAGTGAGGTTCAAACGGAGAGAAGAATGTGGTAGATGTGCTTGCGTGAAGGTTACCGGAGCTGCAGTGGTCGCCGGAGATATATTCATAGCTTATGTGTGTGTAAAAATGGCGGTGGATATGTGTGTGGGTTTAAGGTGTAGAAGATGTGGAGTGTGTAGAATACTTCCGTAAGTGGAGGAAAGAGAGATCAAAATCTCATTCCTTTTTGTATCCAATTTGTCTTTTTCTTTATTCCATTTCCCTTTTATTTTTGTTTCTTTTATCCACATTGTAATAACTACACAATTATATAATTCAATTATCTTAATAAACCAACATACTAAGTTATAATAATAATAATGAAGACCTATAAATTAGTTTAGTTAAGACCTCCGACACATTCAGTTAATTGAATTTTTTGTAAATTTGGGGTCGTTACAGTAATTGATGCACAATCAAAGATGGAATTGTGGGAATAAGTATGATCCTTTTGGAGAATACACAAATAATAACCACCACCCTCTACACCAAACCGAGCTAAAAACGACACCACTCGGAAGAATGTAAAAAGATAAAGGTTAAGAACTCACCACTTGTGGAGAAAACCATAAAAGCTAAAGAATTCAAGAGAATTAGGCAATTGGAAGCCAAAATGATTATTCATAAAAAACGTAGTTTACCACTTTCTCCATATCTTTTACAATATAAAGTACTCATGACTCCACTTTTTCATGATGTTTCATTTTCCATTATTTATTAACCAATTAAATAGACATAATAAAACTAATTAGGACTCCTCATTTTCCTCGGTCTGAAACAATGCTTTTGGGTACGCCATGCAACTTAACAACATGTTGAAAGAACAATTCTACAAAAATGGGCCATTTTTGAAAAGCGATCAACAACTACAAAAATAGAATCTTTACCTCGTTTCGTTCTAGGAAGACCCAAGATGAAGTCGATGCTAATATCCTCCCAAGTAGCCATTGGAATAGGTAGAGAGGACAATACAAACCCGCATTACTGCCTTTTTCATCTTTGCTCGATGACAAACCTCACACCGTGCGAGCAATCGATTGACATCGCGAACAAGTTTCGGCCAATAGAAATTCTCTTGGACAATTTTTAATGTCTTTGATTGGCCGAAATGACCAGCAAGTCCACCCTCATGTGCTTCTCAAAGAATGACTTCTCTCAACGATCCTTGAGGAACACATAGTTGTTTTCCCCGATATAAATAACCATCTCGGATAAAAAACAAGTGTTGAGGACCATTTGCACAAGATCTCCAAATTTTCCCAAAGTTATGATCTTCAGTGTACAACTCCTTTATGTGTTCTTAACCCACTACGAAAGTAGTCATAGTGGAGAGACCAGAGGCCGACGACTCAAAGCATCAGCCACTTGATTGGACTTGCCAGATTTATGCTTGATCAAAAACTGGAAAGCTTGCAAAAGTTCAATCGATTTAGCATGCCGAGCATTTAGCTTCTGCTGGGATTGGAGGTATTTCAAAGGCCTCATGATCCGAATATAATACAAACTCCCTAGGCAAGAGGTAATGGCTCCAATGGTCTAATGCACGAATAATTGCATAAAATTCTTTCTCATAAGTGGAGTACTTCAGTCTGGCATCTTTCACTTTCTCGCTAAAGAATGTTATTGGTCGTCCACCTTGTCTTAGCACCACTCCAATGCCTAATCCCATTCGATCTAAAAAATAACATCAAAGTTCGGCAAGACAAGTACAGGAGCTTGAGTCAATTTTGACTTGATTAATTCAAAACTTTCTACGTTGCTTTTGACCATTTTAAATACAGGTCTTTCAAGCTGTCAGTGATCGGAGCAACAATAAGCTGAAGTTTCTTATAAACCTTCGATAAAAAGAGACCAGGCCATGAAAGCTCCTGACATTAGAGATGGTCTTCGGTGTCGACCAACTTTAAGATAGCCTCAACTTTACTCGGATCTGCTTGAATACATACCTGAACTTGGTAATAATATACCCGAGGAAAGAGACTTGATCAGAGAAAAATTTGCACTTCTTGGGATTAGCATACAAGTCTGATATCTTAGAATTTCAAAAACCTTCCTTAGATGAATCAGATGCTCTTCTTCTCCATTGCTATAAATGAGAATATCGTCGAAATAAACGACGACAAACTTTCCCAAAAATGGTTGAAAGATTTGGGTCATGAGACGCATAAATGTACTAGGAGCATTAGATAATCCGAACGGCTTGTCCATAACTTGTCTTGAAAGCGGTCTTCCATTCGTCCCCTTCCTTCATTCGAATCTGGTGATATCCGCTTTTCAAATCAATTTTTGAGAACAATTTAGCCCCATGTAACTGATCAAATAAGTCGTCCAAGGATTGGAAACCTGTACTTGATCGTGATTTTGTTGATAGCTGATAAGGCTAATTTCATGCATTGGTTATGTAGTGAAAAACATCACATTTCTGCTGGATCTAACAAGTTTTGTTAAGCCAGGTGTGTGTGTAGCGCTAGATCCAGGAGATGCTGGAGGAGGATATCTAGCGAGGAGCAGGAACGGAATCACGAGGAAAAGCTAGAGGAAGGAAGCCAAAAGCTGAGGGCAATCAAGTCAATCAATACCTCGCTGGGCCCCACCTCGAAGCTTATAAATAAAGGAGTGCGCAACAAGAATGGCAGATCGGTTACACTCCACACACAGTCACGCTCTTAGCACACACACTAGGGATATGGGAAATTTGGGGTGGTTTTCGTTTTCAGGAGTCTCGTATCAGTGCATCACCGTCCCTTGAGGGCGAAGAAACAATTGTTCTCTTAATTTCTGTTTACTACTCTGTTCCGTCTCGAACTTCACTTTTGGAAGTCGAGCTTGCTGTTTTTGTTGCTGAATCAGTTTATCCGTTCTATTTACATTTGATTTACTTTGATGAAGTTAGATTTCGTGTTGATTATTATGATGCTTGCTATTTTGGTTTGTTTATTTGAGATGTTCTCTTGAATTTGTTGCTGAATATTTTAGGAGATTCGAGAATCGTGGTATTGAAGTTGTGTTCGGTTGGATTTTTGTTCTGATGCTTGGATCCGGAGTGGATTTAGCATCCGAAGTGTGGATCTGAACAGGGGAGGTGAAATTTGTGCATGAAATTATGGGAAATTTTGTTCTGCCTGGTTTGCTTCGTCTAGCAGTTTAATTTCCGTCGTTGTTTAGTTTTCTGTTAAGATTATGCCTCCGATCTACATCTGAGTTTGTTTTTCTTGATCTCTGCATTTATTTGTGTTCGTTGAAGAAGATGAAGTCATTTTCAGTTGATGCTTTAGTTAGTTAGGCTGCAGATTCGATTCTGTCCGTACTTACTTTTTTCAGAGTTTGGTCCCCACTTGTTTTAATCTCCTTGGTCTAGATATGTTCGTAGAAGTCCCAGATCTAGTAGTTGATTTGACTTAGTTCTTATGCAAAATTCATTTTCGCCTAGATCTAGCAGTTAGCATAGCGTACTTTATTTCCAAATTCACTTAGTTAAATTCCTCAACCCAAAATATGCGTGGCAGCAGCCAACCCAAAAATAGTTTCCAAATCTCTATGCATGTACTATACGAGTCCATCTCTGTGGGATCGATCCCTACTTCCCTGTGCTAGTTTAGTATCTGTGGTTGAGGGTTTTGAAGGTTTGCTTGCGTACCAACGACCAGACTTCCAGTCTTGTGAGTCTCTAGACCTTGTGATCTAGTTGATTTACTGGATCTAGGAAGTGTGTAATTAGAAATTGATAGGATACAGCAAGCAAGAAATCAACTCTTCAAATGGCGCCGTTGCCGGGGATGGATGGCGTAGTTTGTTTATGTGTTTAGAGATTTGGTGTAAATAGTTTTAATCTTTTGAATTTCGCTTTTGGCAGTTTATGAGCAAGGGCTCAAGGTCAGGAATCTGGAGCAACCCATCTTGGTCAAGGAACGTGCAGTTGAAGTGGCAAGTTAAGGAATCAACATCCGCCATAACTACCAGATCGGGGTTGTCAACTGTAGATCCATTTCCGTTTGAATCAGGGAGTGAAGAAGAGTGGAATTCATCGGGGAAAGAGGATTCACGGTCGTCGTCAGAAACTGAGCATTCGGAAAGGGAGGAAGAGGAGTCTGTAATGGCAAACTTAGTGGACCTAGACCCAGAGATTGGTTCGCTAACTGCACATCTCGACGGAGAGCCAGCTCATGCCATAGTGTCAAATCAACGTCAGCGGTCTATTGAGATCAAGACGAATGTGCTGGGCGTTTTACCTACATTCTCTGGACGGAGGAATGAGTGTCCTTATGAGTTTTTGAACGAGTTTAGTAAGCTATGTAGCATCCAGAAAAGGCCTAACGAAACTACCGAGGAGGACTATCGCCTGCGAGCGATTCCATTTGCATTGAAAGGAGAGGCAAACACTTGGTTGCTGAGGCTTCCACCTGACTCGATCACCACATGGAGGGATTTCAAATTGGAGTTCCTGGACTATTTCTTTCCGTCCAATAAGACAAACGCTTTGAAAAAAGAAATTCAAGAGTGTAAGCAGGACTACGATGAATCTTTAAGCCAATATTGGTCTCGGTTTAAAGGCCTGCTTGACGCTTGCCCAAATCACAGGATGACGGAGGCTGAAACATTTTATCTATTCTACGAAGGGGCAAATCCTGAGTCCAAGGACTTAATGAATTCCTCGAGCGGGGGGAATTTCACCAAGAATAAGGCAAGCGAGGCACGCGAGATTCTGGGAAGATTAATCGACGCGAAGAAGGCGTATGACTGCCCGCGTGCTATCATGAGGAGAAGCTCCGCGAACACAGTTAAGGAACGAGAAGGAGAAGAGGTTAGAGACAGAATAGATCGACTGGAGAAGGCACTGCTAAATGCCATTGAAAAGAAAAATACCCCTGGGTCGACTGATAAGGAAAAAAACCCAGGTCAAGAGGAACATCAGCTTCAATTTTACAATAATCCCTCACTCGATGGAGATTTCCAAGCTCAAGTGAATGCAATGGGGAATTGGAATCAAAGTAATCAAAATACCAACTGGAACCAGTGGAAGATTAAGGAGGCACCATGGAGGGACAATCCTTGTTTCAGATGGGCTGAAGGGAACCAACAACCACAGTCACAACACCCAGGTCCAGCGGAGAACCAGCAGACATGGCCCAGCCGGAATCAGGAAGGACCACAGCATAATTCTAACTGGGCAGGGAAGCAGCAAGAGGGGCTGAACAACTGGAATTTCCGTAACCAAGGGGATCAGCATAACTGGAACAACAGGAACCAGAGCAACCAAGGGAATTCTTATGTGCCACCGCATCAGAGGAACAATTCAGGAAACAATCAAAATTTCCAACAGAGTCACCCAGGTCCAGCAACCCAGTACAACAATAATCAAGGAGGTCAGGGAAATTTTCGCCAGAACCAGGTGGTTGGAACCAATCAAAATCAAGGATTTAATCCCAGTTCAATTCAAGGTTTCCGACCACAGCGGAATCTTGATGACATGGTGCATGACCTGGTAAATTTCCAACAACACATGCAGAATAACATGCAGGCTAATAATGACGTGGTGCACAAAATTCAAGATGCCCAGCAGGAGCAGAAGTCTGCCATGGACATGTTGGCAAAGCAGATGTCCCAGTTGGCCACGTCGCTGAACGAAATGCGGGGAAATGAAGGGAAATTGCCTGCCACTGTCAAACCACCAGACCGAGCAAATATTAGTCAAATTACCTTGAGATCGGGGAAAGGCTATGAAGGACCGAAGCAAGTGATAAACGAGGAGACACCCTCACAGATGAACGGAGAAAAGGGGAATCAGAAGTCTCGAGGAGATGATCCTGGACTCAGAGAAATTCCTATACAGGATGACCTCCAGGAGGGAGATTTAAGGGGATCTATGCCTCGACTAAGTGACCCATTTTTCCTTGATCCAGAACCTGAGTTGGAACTTAAAGAGGGAAGCAGGGAGACAGGTGCAGCCCCAGCAGGGAGTTCCACGAATGCAGTAAAGCGACCCAAACCATTCCCATATCGAGGAGAAGCCAAGAAAAAGAAAGATGATACTGAGGACCTTGTGGAAATATTTAGTAAGCTGGAGATTAACCTACCCTTTTTGCAGGCTCTGAAAATACCCACCTTCAGCAAGTTCATCAAGGAATTCATAGCAGGAAAAACCAAACCTGATGGGAAGATTGTTATAGGAGAAAATGTATCCGCCGTGATACAAAAGAGGAGGATGCCGTCAAAGTGTACAGATCCAGGTATATTCACTCTTCCTATTTCTATAGGTGATATTAAAATTGAGCATGCCATGTGTGATCTAGGTGCTTCGATAAATGTCCTACCGCTGTCAATATATAAAAAATTGGTGGGAGTCAGTTTGGTCGATACTAAAGTAGTGATTCAGTTGGCCGATAGAACATGCATCTCTCCTGAGGGAGTATTGGAAAATGTTATAGTTAGAGTGCATGATTTCCTATACCCAGCTGATTTTCATGTGATAAAAATGAGGGGAAATGAATCTACTGAGTCTAGTGGGGTGTTACTGGGGAGACCTTTCCTTCGCACCGCGAAGACTGTTATTGATGTGTTTGATGGAACCATATGCCTGGACTATCATGGGGAGAAATACACCTTCAACATTGAAGAAGCTATGAAAAAACCGCTTGATGTTGAAAACTTGCATGTTGTAGATGTAATTAACCCCCTAGTCCAAGAATATCTTGAGACTGAACTAATGCAGGAACAGTTTGACAATTCGGAGCTGAGCCAGACTGTAGAAAAGGAGGTGACAGGATGGTGTGAAACTTTTTTCACACAGGACTTGACAGATGATCAGATCAATGAAGCGATCATGGCATTCTGCCACCAGCCACTATCATTCCAATCAGCCAGATCTGTTCAGGAGAAGAGCCCAGACGAGGGAGCGAATCTAGAGGAAATGGCGCCAAGAAGTAAGGCGGAGAACCCTTTACCTCAGGAAGCCATCACACCGAAGAAGGAGTTGAAAACTTTGCCTGAAAATTTAAAGTATGCATACCTGGAGGAAGGAGAAACTTGTCCAGTGATAATTAACAGCCGCTTGACTGAAGACCAAGAGAGTGCGCTGCTGGAAGTAATAAGGAGGAACAAGAAGGCCATAGGGTGGACACTTTCTGACCTAGTTGGAATTAGCCCTGATCTTTGCATGCACCACATCAGACTAGAGGAAGGGGCAAAGGCTCGGCGTGATCCACAAAGGAAACTGAATCCAAACATGAGGGAGGAAGTGCTCAAGGAAGTTCTGAAACTACTGTCCCTTGGAATCATATACTCTATTCCAGATAGCGAGTGGGTCAGTCCGGTTCACATGGTACCGAAGAAATCTGGAATACAAGTGGTGAAGAATGACAAGAACGAGTTGGTGCCTACTCGACTGGTCACTGGATGGAGGATGTGCATCGACTATAGGAAACTAAATGAAGCCACCAAAAAGGATCATTTTCCTTTACCATTCATTGACCAGATGCTAGAGAGGCTGGCTGGCAAACAGTATTTCTGTTTCCTCGACGGATATAGCGGTTATTTCCAGATTTTCGTGAACCCAGAGGACCAGGAAAAGACCACATTTACATGCCCTTTTGGAACTTATGCCTACCGAAGGATGCCATTTGGTCTATGTAATGCACCAGGGACATTCCAACGTTGTATGATGAGTATTTTTTCGGATCTACTAGAGGTGTGCATCGAGATATTCATGGATGATTTCACTGTATATGGAGGCTCATTTGACACTTGTTTAGCCAGCCTTGACCTAGTGCTGCAAAGATGTCAAGAGAAACATCTAGTTCTGAATTTTGAAAAATGTCACTTCATGGTAACTGAGGGGATTGTTTTAGGTCATGTGGTCTCTGAAAGAGGAATACAAGTGGACAAGGCAAAGGTGGAAGTGATTGCAAAGCTACCTTACCCTACAAATCAAAAGGAAGTTAGAGGATTCCTCGGTCACGCAGGGTTTTATCGAAGGTTTATCAAGGACTTTGCAAAAATTGCGCAACCACTCACTCATTTGCTGCACAACGATGTGGAGTTCGAGTTTGATGAGGGATGCAAGAGGGCATTTCAATTGCTCAAGGAGAGACTAGTGTCCGCACCAATTATCAGGGCACCGGACTGGAATCACCCTTTTGAGATAATGTGCGACGCGAGCGATTTCGCTGTGGGAGCCGTCCTAGGGCAGAAGATAGATGGGAAAAACTACGTAATTTTCTATGCGTCCAAGACACTAAATCAAGCTCAGAAGAATTACGATACTACGGAGAAGGAAATGTTGGCTGTCGTCTACTCGTTCGAAAAATTCCGCCCTTATCTTCTTGGGTCAAAGGTTATTGTTTTCACTGATCATGCAGCAATAAAGTACTTGCTAGCTAAGAAAGAATCAAAGCCAAGGCTAATTCGATGGGTCCTACTTCTACAGGAGTTTGATTGGGAAGTAAGAGACAAAAGAGGAACAGAGAATCGAGTGGCTGACCACTTGAGTAGAATTCATCAAGGAGATACGGACGAGGCTATTCCCGATGTTTTTCCCGAAGAGCATTTGTACTATATGGACGAACCACCTAGACCGATAAGCTGGGAATCTGTCTTAGTTTTAACCGGTCCAGGAGAATCTGATCGAGGAAAGCGCGTACGTAACGCAGAACCATGGTACGCAGACCTGGCAAATTACTTGGTCACGGGAGAGGTGCCAAGTTCAGAGGAAGCCTCCCGGGCCCAGAAGATGAAGCTTAAAAGCGAAGCCAAATATTACTTCTGGGATGATCCTTATCTTTGGAAGATGTGTGCAGATCAGATAATTCGACGTTGCATTCCTGAATGGGAACAAAGAGATGTACTCCATCATTGTCACTCCTTGGCGTGTGGAGGGCATTTCGGACCAAGGAGAACCGCAAGGAAAGTTCTAGACAGTGGATTCTACTGGCCTACATTGAACAAGGATGCCTTTGAATACTGTCAATGCTGCGAAAGGTGTCAACAGACAGGGGGAATCTCGAGACGAGATGAGATGCCCCAAGTGCCCATAGTGATCTGCGAAATTTTCGATGTTTGGGGGATGGATTTTATGGGCCCATTTCCGTCGTCGTACGGAAATGCTTACATATTGGTCGCTGTAGACTACGTTTCCAAATGGATAGAGGCGAAGGCTACGCCCACTTGTGAGTCTAAAGAGGTGGCCAAGTTTCTGAAGTCAAACATTTTCAGCAGATATGGAGTTCCTAGAGCGATTATCTCAGATCAAGGAACACACTTCTGCAACCGCACTATAGAAGCGCTCATGAGGAAATACGGCGTGCATCATAGATTGTCTACACCATATCACCCCCAATCGAATGGGCAAGCTGAAGTCTCTAATAGGGAGATAAAGAGTATTTTGGAAAAATCAGTTAACACCACAAGGAAGGATTGGAGTAAACGCCTTGACGATGCTTTGTGGGCGTATAGAACTGCTTACAAGACACCAATCGGGATGTCACCTTATAGGTTGGTGTTTGGGAAAATGTGTCACTTACCCGTGGAAGTGGAGCACAAGGCATACTGGGCCATTAAGGAAATGAATATGAAGTCTGTGGCATGTGAAGAAGAAAGGAAGCTGCAATTACAGGAGCTGGAGGAACTACGGCTAGAGGCATTCGATTCAGCAATGTGGTACAAGGAAAGAACGAAGCTCTGGCACGACAAGAACCTCCGGGTCAAGGAACTTCAGGTGGGGCAGAAAGTACTTCTATTTCAGTCCAGACTCAAGCTAATGCCAGGGAAGTTGAAGTCAAAGTGGGTAGGTCCATATACCATCGTTGGCCTCCGCGCACACGGAGCAGTGGAAATCCAGGGAAGTGCTCCTAACTCGGTCCCTTTTCTTGTTAATGGCCATAGATTGAAAGTCTATAGGGATAATTCTGAGCTATGCGTAGTGGAGGAAATACCACTACGTGCGCTCTCAGTTATCACTTAGCCAGACAAAGGAATATTCTCGATGAACTCCTGGGTCAAGGGAAATGTTATGTTTTTACACACTGATCCAGGGGATTCGAGAATATTCAAAGGTAATTGTACATAGTTTAATTGCTTTAGAAGACAAAGAAAATCCAAACAAAATAAAAATTCAAAAATTTCCAAAAATATTTTCGAAGACCCAAACTCAAAGGGGATTTATGTCTCGTACTTTAACCTTGACCCAGGAGTCTGGGGTCTTCATATTTTTTTTAGGTCGCGGTCAAGGGAATCAATTAGAGGAAGAGTGCATGAAGGAGCAGTTGAGGAGGGAAGTTATAATTTGAAATTCAAAATGCCGACAATTATGGAGGAGTACGGTCGCTGATGTCATGCCTGCAACCGTCTCTCTCTTCTGTGTAAAAGATGCGAACCGACCTTCTCTCTCCACATAATAATTTCACAACTTGCTCCTCCCTCTCTCTACTGTCATTCTCTCTCTAAGCTTACAAACCCTAACCAAATCGGCCGAAGTGGCGAGGCACAGAAGATCATCCACAGCAGTCCCTCGATCAAGCCATTCCAGCAGTTGACCACCCCGACTATTCCCGAGAAAGTTCCAAATCCACCGAGGACGAAAATGCTAATGAGGAAACCAGGACTCGATCAAGCTGCAGAAGGAAAGGAAGAGCTGGAGCAACCAGCGAAGAAGAAAGTGAAAACAAACCGCCCCAGTGTTCCACCACCGTCTGGCTCTCGCGGGAGCCAGCCCCAGAAATGAGCAATTTCCCCAGACCAAGTAAATTTTAGTTTTTGTGTTTCTTTTTCTGTGTTTTATTTCCATGCGTTGCTGTGTTTTATGCTATCTTCTCCCACTTAGCCCAATGCTTGGTCTAAGTGTGAGAAGTTCTATGTTTTCTGTTGGTTTATTCTTCTCCCACTTAGCCCGTTGCTCGGTCTAAGTGTGAGAAGTGAAATTGTTGTTTAATTCTGCATTGAATTCTCTGTTTTCCCCCCTTCACGACGATGGCTTGAGGACAAGCTTGAGTGAAGTGGGAGGGGGAGAGGAATCAATGCAGTGTTATTATGCTTTGAGGAGTCGTAGGTCTAGGGGTGTGTCGCATGAACTAGTGGATATAATACGGCAGATTCCCTTAGGGAGAGCAATTGAAAATAGGAGGTATTCCAACTTAGAAGCCTGATTCTTTAGTAAGCCGAACCAATCTGAATGAAGCAAGAACGATAGTAAATGCCTTTACTTGCCTAGTTGTGAAGCCCTACTCTAGAGGTGAGTTATAAGCCTGTGATAACACTTAGAGCTAACATATGTCAAAAGTCTGCCACTGAATGCTGAAGGAAAAGAGAAGAAAAAAAAAAAAAAAATATAAATAAAAAAGGGGGAAAGGAGAAAATATATAATCATAAAATCTGGAGGTATAAGCTGGACGAAGTCCAGAGGAGGAAATAAAAAGAGAGAAAAAAATCAAGGAGGTATAAGCTGGACGAAGTCCAGGAAATCAAGGAGGTATAAGCTGGACGAAGTCCAGAAAGAAAGAAAAAAAAAAAAAAAAAGAAAAAAAAGGGGGATAGTGACGGAGGATAGAAGGAGGAAATTCTCATAACCCGAGGCTTCAGTGGTTTGGCAATAACTTAAGAGAGAATCGGTCCTAACATCCCTGGTAAGGAATGAGCGATCGAGTGAATCTAACAATTGGGGAAGTAACAGGCTATCTTGACGAGCTGACAGGTTGGCTAGGTAGAGGGGAGAAAAAGGCCTATTTGGAGGAGTGCAGCCTGTTGGATTGATCTTAATCTTGTGGGGACGGTTGCCTAAAAGTTGAAACCAGTTCATGCATATGTGTTTATATGTTTTCATCCTATGTGATTATGTACTCTTTGTTTTAGTGTCTAGCTTTGCCTCAGTTGTGTCTAGGTGTAGGAGTTTTGTCTAGAGTCTGTAGAGTCGGTCAAGGGGATAACCATGCTTGAAATTCGCCTTATTCTTCTTTTCTTCTTGTCTTTATACTTGAGGACAAGTATGGTTTAAGTGTGAGCAGTTTGATAAGGCTAATTTCATGCATTGGTTATGTAGTGAAAAACATCACATTTCTGCTGGATCTAACAAGTTTTGTTAAGCCAGGTGTGTGTGTAGCGCTAGATCCAGGAGATGCTGGAGGAGGATATCTAGCGAGGAGCAGGAACGGAATCACGAGGAAAAGCTAGAGGAAGGAAGCCAAAAGCTGAGGGCAATCAAGTCAATCAATACCTCGCTGGGCCCCACCTCGAAGCTTATAAATAAAGGAGTGCGCAACAAGAATGGCAGATCGGTTACACTCCACACACAGTCACGCTCTTAGCACACACACTAGGGATATGGGAAATTTGGGGTGGTTTTCGTTTTCAGGAGTCTCGTATCAGTGCATCACCGTCCCTTGAGGGCGAAGAAACAATTGTTCTCTTAATTTCTGTTTACTACTCTGTTCCGTCTCGAACTTCACTTTTGGAAGTCGAGCTTGCTGTTTTTGTTGCTGAATCAGTTTATCCGTTCTATTTACATTTGATTTACTTTGATGAAGTTAGATTTCGTGTTGATTATTATGATGCTTGCTATTTTGGTTTGTTTATTTGAGATGTTCTCTTGAATTTGTTGCTGAATATTTTAGGAGATTCGAGAATCGTGGTATTGAAGTTGTGTTCGGTTGGATTTTTGTTCTGATGCTTGGATCCGGAGTGGATTTAGCATCCGAAGTGTGGATCTGAACAGGGGAGGTGAAATTTGTGCATGAAATTATGGGAAATTTTGTTCTGCCTGGTTTGCTTCGTCTAGCAGTTTAATTTCCGTCGTTGTTTAGTTTTCTGTTAAGATTATGCCTCCGATCTACATCTGAGTTTGTTTTTCTTGATCTCTGCATTTATTTGTGTTCGTTGAAGAAGATGAAGTCATTTTCAGTTGATGCTTTAGTTAGTTAGGCTGCAGATTCGATTCTGTCCGTACTTACTTTTTTCAGAGTTTGGTCCCCACTTGTTTTAATCTCCTTGGTCTAGATATGTTCGTAGAAGTCCCAGATCTAGTAGTTGATTTGACTTAGTTCTTATGCAAAATTCATTTTCGCCTAGATCTAGCAGTTAGCATAGCGTACTTTATTTCCAAATTCACTTAGTTAAATTCCTCAACCCAAAATATGCGTGGCAGCAGCCAACCCAAAAATAGTTTCCAATTCTCTACGCATGTATTTTACGAGTCCATCTCTGTGGGATCGATCCCTACTTCCCTGTGCTAGTTTAGTATCTGTGGTTGAGGGTTTTGAAGGTTTGCTTGCGTACCAACGACCAGACTTCCAGTCTTGTGAGTCTCTAGACCTTGTGATCTAGTTGATTTACTGGATCTAGGAAGTGTGTAATTAGAAATTGATAGGATACAGCAAGCAGAAAATCAACTCTTCAATAGCACGCACGACTGTCAACACAAATACGCCACGTACCATCCTTCTTTCTAACCAATATGGCCGGCACGGCACATGGGCTAAGACTTTCTTGAATAAATCCCTGCACCAAGAGTTCATCCACCAGCCGTTGTAACTCAGCTTGTTGAGTAGGATTCATCCGATAAGCAGCCTTATTTGGTAACGAAGCTCCAGGAATAAAATCAATTTGGTGTTGAATAGAGCGCATTGGAGGGAGTTTTGTTGGTTGGCGCTTCATCAGAAACAATATCCATGAACTCTTCTAAAAGGTGCTTGATAAGGCTAATTTCATGCATTGGTTATGTAGTGAAAAACATCACATTTCTGCTGGATCTAACAAGTTTTGTTAAGCCAGGTGTGTGTGTAGCGCTAGATCCAGGAGATGCTGGAGGAGGATATCTAGCGAGGAGCAGGAACGGAATCACGAGGAAAAGCTAGAGGAAGGAAGCCAAAAGCTGAGGGCAATCAAGTCAATCAATACCTCGCTGGGCCCCACCTCGAAGCTTATAAATAAAGGAGTGCGCAACAAGAATGGCAGATCGGTTACACTCCACACACAGTCACGCTCTTAGCACACACACTAGGGATATGGGAAAATTGGGGGAGGTTTTCGTTTTCAGGAGTCTCGTATCAGTGCATCACCGTCCCTTGAGGGCGAAGAAACAATTGTTCTTTTAAAATTTCTGTTTGGTACTCAGTTCAGTCTCGAACTTCACGTTTGGAAGTCGAGCTTGTTGTTTTGTTGCTGAATCAGTTTATCCGTTCTGTTTACGTTTGATTTGCCTTGATGAAGTTGGATTTCGTGTTGATTATTATGACGCTTGCTATTTTGGTTTGTTTATTTGAGATGTTCTCTTGAATTTGTTGCTGAATATTTTAGGAGATTCGAGAATCGTGGTATTGAAGTTGTGTTCGGTTGGATTTTTGTTCGGATGCTTGGATCCGGAGTGGATTTAGCATCCGAAGTGTGGATCTGAACAGGGGAGGTGAAATTTGTGCATGAGATTATGGGGATTTTGTTCTGCTTGGTTTGCTTCGTCTAGTAGTGTGATTTCCGTCGTTGTTTCGTTTACCGTTAAAATTATGTTTCCAATCTACATCTGAGTTTGTTTTTCTCGATCTCTGCATTTATTTGTGTTCGTTGAAGAAGATGAAGTCATTTTCAGTTGATGCTTTAGTTAGTTAGGCTGCAGATTCGATTCTGTCCGTACTTACCTTTTTCAGAGTTTGGTCCCCACTTGTTTTAATCTCCTTGGTCTAGAGATGTTCGTAGAAGTCCCAGATCTAGTAGTTGATTTGATTTAGTTCTTATACATAATTCATTTTTTGCCTAGATCTAGCAGTTAGCATAGCATACTTTATTTCCAAATTCACTTAGTTAAATTCCTCAACCCAAAATATGCGTGGCAGCAGCCAACCCAAAAATAGTTTCCAATTCTCTACGCATGTATTTTACGAGTCCATCTCTGTGGGATCGATCCCTACTTCCCTGTGCTAGTTTAGTATCTGTGGTTGAGGGTTTTGAAGGTTTGCTTGCGTACCAACGACCAGACTTCCAGTCTTGTGAGTCTCTAGACCTTGTGATCTAGTTGATTTACTGGATCTAGGAAGTGTGTAATTAGAAATTGATAGGATACAGCAAGCAAGAAAATCAACTCTTCAAATGGCGCCGTTGCCGGGGATGGATGGCGTAGTTTGTTTATGTGTTTAGAGATTTGGTGTAAATAGTTTTAATCTTTTGAATTTCGCTTTTGGCAGTTTATGAGCAAGGGCTCAAGGTCAGGAATCTGGAGCAACCCATCTTGGTCAAGGAACGTGCAGTTGAAGTGGCAAGTTAAGGAATCAACATCCGCCATAACTACCAGATCGGGGTTGTCAACTGTAGATCCATTTCCGTTTGAATCAGGGAGTGAAGAAGAGTGGAATTCATCGGGGAAAGAGGATTCACGGTCGTCGTCAGAAACTGAGCATTCGGAAAGGGAGGAAGAGGAGTCTGTAATGGCAAACTTAGTGGACCTAGACCCAGAGATTGGTTCGCTAACTGCACATCTCGACGGAGAGCCAGCTCATGCCATAGTGTCAAATCAACGTCAGCGGTCTATTGAGATCAAGACGAATGTGCTGGGCGTTTTACCTACATTCTCTGGACGGAGGAATGAGTGTCCTTATGAGTTTTTGAACGAGTTTAGTAAGCTATGTAGCATCCAGAAAAGGCCTAACGAAACTACCGAGGAGGACTATCGCCTGCGAGCGATTCCATTTGCATTGAAAGGAGAGGCAAACACTTGGTTGCTGAGGCTTCCACCTGACTCGATCACCACATGGAGGGATTTCAAATTGGAGTTCCTGGACTATTTCTTTCCGTCCAATAAGACAAACGCTTTGAAAAAAGAAATTCAAGAGTGTAAGCAGGACTACGATGAATCTTTAAGCCAATATTGGTCTCGGTTTAAAGGCCTGCTTGACGCTTGCCCAAATCACAGGATGACGGAGGCTGAAACATTTTATCTATTCTACGAAGGGGCAAATCCTGAGTCCAAGGACTTAATGAATTCCTCGAGCGGGGGGAATTTCACCAAGAATAAGGCAAGCGAGGCACGCGAGATTCTGGGAAGATTAATCGACGCGAAGAAGGCGTATGACTGCCCGCGTGCTATCATGAGGAGAAGCTCCGCGAACACAGTTAAGGAACGAGAAGGAGAAGAGGTTAGAGACAGAATAGATCGACTGGAGAAGGCACTGCTAAATGCCATTGAAAAGAAAAATACCCCTGGGTCGACTGATAAGGAAAAAAACCCAGGTCAAGAGGAACATCAGCTTCAATTTTACAATAATCCCTCACTCGATGGAGATTTCCAAGCTCAAGTGAATGCAATGGGGAATTGGAATCAAAGTAATCAAAATACCAACTGGAACCAGTGGAAGATTAAGGAGGCACCATGGAGGGACAATCCTTGTTTCAGATGGGCTGAAGGGAACCAACAACCACAGTCACAACACCCAGGTCCAGCGGAGAACCAGCAGACATGGCCCAGCCGGAATCAGGAAGGACCACAGCATAATTCTAACTGGGCAGGGAAGCAGCAAGAGGGGCTGAACAACTGGAATTTCCGTAACCAAGGGGATCAGCATAACTGGAACAACAGGAACCAGAGCAACCAAGGGAATTCTTATGTGCCACCGCATCAGAGGAACAATTCAGGAAACAATCAAAATTTCCAACAGAGTCACCCAGGTCCAGCAACCCAGTACAACAATAATCAAGGAGGTCAGGGAAATTTTCGCCAGAACCAGGTGGTTGGAACCAATCAAAATCAAGGATTTAATCCCAGTTCAATTCAAGGTTTCCGACCACAGCGGAATCTTGATGACATGGTGCATGACCTGGTAAATTTCCAACAACACATGCAGAATAACATGCAGGCTAATAATGACGTGGTGCACAAAATTCAAGATGCCCAGCAGGAGCAGAAGTCTGCCATGGACATGTTGGCAAAGCAGATGTCCCAGTTGGCCACGTCGCTGAACGAAATGCGGGGAAATGAAGGGAAATTGCCTGCCACTGTCAAACCACCAGACCGAGCAAATATTAGTCAAATTACCTTGAGATCGGGGAAAGGCTATGAAGGACCGAAGCAAGTGATAAACGAGGAGACACCCTCACAGATGAACGGAGAAAAGGGGAATCAGAAGTCTCGAGGAGATGATCCTGGACTCAGAGAAATTCCTATACAGGATGACCTCCAGGAGGGAGATTTAAGGGGATCTATGCCTCGACTAAGTGACCCATTTTTCCTTGATCCAGAACCTGAGTTGGAACTTAAAGAGGGAAGCAGGGAGACAGGTGCAGCCCCAGCAGGGAGTTCCACGAATGCAGTAAAGCGACCCAAACCATTCCCATATCGAGGAGAAGCCAAGAAAAAGAAAGATGATACTGAGGACCTTGTGGAAATATTTAGTAAGCTGGAGATTAACCTACCCTTTTTGCAGGCTCTGAAAATACCCACCTTCAGCAAGTTCATCAAGGAATTCATAGCAGGAAAAACCAAACCTGATGGGAAGATTGTTATAGGAGAAAATGTATCCGCCGTGATACAAAAGAGGAGGATGCCGTCAAAGTGTACAGATCCAGGTATGTTCACTCTTCCTATTTCTATAGGTGATATTAAAATTGAGCATGCCGTGTGTGATCTAGGTGCTTCGATAAATGTCCTACCGCTGTCAATATATAAAAAATTGGTGGGAGTCAGTTTGGTCGATACTAAAGTAGTGATTCAGTTGGCCGATAGAACATGCATATCGCCTGAGGGAGTATTGGAAAATGTCATAGTCAGAGTGCATGATTTCCTATACCCAGCTGATTTTCATGTGATAAAAATGAGGGGTAATGAATCTGCTGAGTCTAGTGGGGTGTTACTGGGGAGACCTTTCCTTCGCACCGCGAAGACTGTTATTGATGTGTTTGATGGAACCATATGCCTGGACTATCATGGGGAGAAATACACCTTCAACATTGAAGAAGCTATGAAAAAACCGCTTGATGTTGAAAACTTGCATGTTGTAGATGTAATTAACCCCCTAGTCCAAGAATATCTTGAGACTGAACTAATGCAGGAACAGTTTGACAATTCGGAGCTGAGCCAGACTGTAGAAAAGGAGGTGACAGGATGGTGTGAAACTTTTTTCACACAGGACTTGACAGATGATCAGATCAATGAAGCGATCATGGCATTCTGCCACCAGCCACTATCATTCCAATCAGCCAGATCTGTTCAGGAGAAGAGCCCAGACGAGGGAGCGAATCTAGAGGAAATGGCGCCAAGAAGTAAGGCGGAGAACCCTTTACCTCAGGAAGCCATCACACCGAAGAAGGAGTTGAAAACTTTGCCTGAAAATTTAAAGTATGCATACCTGGAGGAAGGAGAAACTTGTCCAGTGATAATTAACAGCCGCTTGACTGAAGACCAAGAGAGTGCGCTGCTGGAAGTAATAAGGAGGAACAAGAAGGCCATAGGGTGGACACTTTCTGACCTAGTTGGAATTAGCCCTGATCTTTGCATGCACCACATCAGACTAGAGGAAGGGGCAAAGGCTCGGCGTGATCCACAAAGGAAACTGAATCCAAACATGAGGGAGGAAGTGCTCAAGGAAGTTCTGAAACTACTGTCCCTTGGAATCATATACTCTATTCCAGATAGCGAGTGGGTCAGTCCGGTTCACATGGTACCGAAGAAATCTGGAATACAAGTGGTGAAGAATGACAAGAATGAGTTGGTGCCTACTCGACTGGTCACTGGATGGAGGATGTGCATCGACTATAGGAAACTAAATGAAGCCACCAAAAAGGATCATTTTCCTTTACCATTCATTGACCAGATGCTAGAGAGGCTGGCTGGCAAACAGTATTTCTGTTTCCTCGACGGATATAGCGGTTATTTCCAGATTTTCGTGAACCCAGAGGACCAGGAAAAGACCACATTTACATGCCCTTTTGGAACTTATGCCTACCGAAGGATGCCATTTGGTCTATGTAATGCACCAGGTACATTCCAACGTTGTATGATGAGTATTTTTTCGGATCTACTAGAGGTATGCATCGAGATATTCATGGATGATTTCACTGTATATGGAGGCTCATTTGACACTTGTTTAGCCAGCCTTGACCTAGTGCTGCAAAGATGTCAAGAGAAACATCTAGTTCTGAATTTTGAAAAATGTCACTTCATGGTAACTGAGGGGATTGTTTTAGGTCATGTGGTCTCTGAAAGAGGAATACAAGTGGACAAGGCAAAGGTGGAAGTGATTGCAAAGCTACCTTACCCTACAAATCAAAAGGAAGTTAGAGGATTCCTCGGTCACGCAGGGTTTTATCGAAGGTTTATCAAGGACTTTGCAAAAATTGCGCAACCACTCACTCATTTGCTGCACAACGATGTGGAGTTCGAGTTTGATGAGGGATGCAAGAGGGCATTTCAATTGCTCAAGGAGAGACTAGTGTCCGCACCAATTATCAGGGCACCGGACTGGAATCACCCTTTTGAGATAATGTGCGACGCGAGCGATTTCGCTGTGGGAGCCGTCCTAGGGCAGAAGATAGATGGGAAAAACTACGTAATTTTCTATGCGTCCAAGACACTAAATCAAGCTCAGAAGAATTACGATACTACGGAGAAGGAAATGTTGGCTGTCGTCTACTCGTTCGAAAAATTCCGCCCTTATCTTCTTGGGTCAAAGGTTATTGTTTTCACTGATCATGCAGCAATAAAGTACTTGCTAGCTAAGAAAGAATCAAAGCCAAGGCTAATTCGATGGGTCCTACTTCTACAGGAGTTTGATTGGGAAGTAAGAGACAAAAGAGGAACAGAGAATCGAGTGGCTGACCACTTGAGTAGAATTCATCAAGGAGATACGGACGAGGCTATTCCCGATGTTTTTCCCGAAGAGCATTTGTACTATATGGACGAACCACCTAGACCGATAAGCTGGGAATCTGTCTTAGTTTTAACCGGTCCAGGAGAATCTGATCGAGGAAAGCGCGTACGTAACGCAGAACCATGGTACGCAGACCTGGCAAATTACTTGGTCACGGGAGAGGTGCCAAGTTCAGAGGAAGCCTCCCGGGCCCAGAAGATGAAGCTTAAAAGCGAAGCCAAATATTACTTCTGGGATGATCCTTATCTTTGGAAGATGTGTGCAGATCAGATAATTCGACGTTGCATTCCTGAATGGGAACAAAGAGATGTACTCCATCATTGTCACTCCTTGGCGTGTGGAGGGCATTTCGGACCAAGGAGAACCGCAAGGAAAGTTCTAGACAGTGGATTCTACTGGCCTACATTGAACAAGGATGCCTTTGAATACTGTCAATGCTGCGAAAGGTGTCAACAGACAGGGGGAATCTCGAGACGAGATGAGATGCCCCAAGTGCCCATAGTGATCTGCGAAATTTTCGATGTTTGGGGGATGGATTTTATGGGCCCATTTCCGTCGTCGTACGGAAATGCTTACATATTGGTCGCTGTAGACTACGTTTCCAAATGGATAGAGGCGAAGGCTACGCCCACTTGTGAGTCTAAAGAGGTGGCCAAGTTTCTGAAGTCAAACATTTTCAGCAGATATGGAGTTCCTAGAGCGATTATCTCAGATCAAGGAACACACTTCTGCAACCGCACTATAGAAGCGCTCATGAGGAAATACGGCGTGCATCATAGATTGTCTACACCATATCACCCCCAATCGAATGGGCAAGCTGAAGTCTCTAATAGGGAGATAAAGAGTATTTTGGAAAAATCAGTTAACACCACAAGGAAGGATTGGAGTAAACGCCTTGACGATGCTTTGTGGGCGTATAGAACTGCTTACAAGACACCAATCGGGATGTCACCTTATAGGTTGGTGTTTGGGAAAATGTGTCACTTACCCGTGGAAGTGGAGCACAAGGCATACTGGGCCATTAAGGAAATGAATATGAAGTCTGTGGCATGTGAAGAAGAAAGGAAGCTGCAATTACAGGAGCTGGAGGAACTACGGCTAGAGGCATTCGATTCAGCAATGTGGTACAAGGAAAGAACGAAGCTCTGGCACGACAAGAACCTCCGGGTCAAGGAACTTCAGGTGGGGCAGAAAGTACTTCTATTTCAGTCCAGACTCAAGCTAATGCCAGGGAAGTTGAAGTCAAAGTGGGTAGGTCCATATACCATCGTTGGCCTCCGCGCACACGGAGCAGTGGAAATCCAGGGAAGTGCTCCTAACTCGGTCCCTTTTCTTGTTAATGGCCATAGATTGAAAGTCTATAGGGATAATTCTGAGCTATGCGTAGTGGAGGAAATACCACTACGTGCGCTCTCAGTTATCACTTAGCCAGACAAAGGAATATTCTCGATGAACTCCTGGGTCAAGGGAAATGTTATGTTTTTACACACTGATCCAGGGGATTCGAGAATATTCAAAGGTAATTGTACATAGTTTAATTGCTTTAGAAGACAAAGAAAATCCAAACAAAATAAAAATTCAAAAATTTCCAAAAATATTTTCGAAGACCCAAACTCAAAGGGGGTTTATGTCTCGTACTTTAACCTTGACCCAGGAGTCTGGGGTCTTCATATTTTTTTAGGTCGCGGTCAAGGGAATCAATTAGAGGAAGCTGAGGAGGCCATGCCAAGTGAAGAGGTGGAAGAGCTTAGGAAGGAGGTGCAGGACATGAAAAAGGAAATGCAACTGATGAAAAAGGAGATGATGAAGGAACTCGGGGGAATACGGAAGGAACTCAATGGGAGTCGGGAAGAAGTAAAAGTTCTGAGCAGCAACGTAGCAGATTTGGCCACGAAATGTGCCAAACAAAGTGAAAGAGTGGCGGAAGCTGTGGAGATATCTACGCGGATGTTGAAATGGCTGCATCAGACGCTTCCCTTGACCCAGTCGAAGTCGACTCCTGGGTCAAGTGGCGAGGCACAGAAGATCATCCACAGCAGTCCCTCGATCAAGCCATTCCAGCAGTTGACCACCCCGACTATTCCCGAGAAAGTTCCAAATCCACCGAGGACGAAAATGCTAATGAGGAAACCAGGACTCGATCAAGCTGCAGAAGGAAAGGAAGAGCTGGAGCAACCAGCGAAGAAGAAAGTGAAAACAAACCGCCCCAGTGTTCCACCACCGTCTGGCTCTCGCGGGAGCCAGCCCCAGAAATGAGCAATTTCCCCAGACCAAGTAAATTTTAGTTTTTGTGTTTCTTTTTCTGTGTTTTATTTCCATGCGTTGCTGTGTTTTATGCTATCTTCTCCCACTTAGCCCAATGCTTGGTCTAAGTGTGAGAAGTTCTATGTTTTCTGTTGGTTTATTCTTCTCCCACTTAGCCCGTTGCTCGGTCTAAGTGTGAGAAGTGAAATTGTTGTTTAATTCTGCATTGAATTCTCTGTTTTCCCCCCTTCACGACGATGGCTTGAGGACAAGCTTGAGTGAAGTGGGAGGGGGAGAGGAATCAATGCAGTGTTATTATGCTTTGAGGAGTCGTAGGTCTAGGGGTGTGTCGCATGAACTAGTGGATATAATACGGCAGATTCCCTTAGGGAGAGCAATTGAAAATAGGAGGTATTCCAACTTAGAAGCCTGATTCTTTAGTAAGCCGAACCAATCTGAATGAAGCGAGAACGATAGTAAATGCCTTTACTTGCTCAGTTGTGAAGCCCTACTCTAGAGGTGAGTTATAAGCCTGTGATAACACTTAGAGCTAACACATGTCAAAAGTCTGCCACTGAATGCTGAAGGAAAAGAGAAAAGAAAAAAATAATAAAAAAAAGGGAAAGGAGAAAATATATAATCGCAAAAATTTGGAGGTATAAGCTGGACGAAGTCCAGAGGAGGAAATAAAAAAAAAAAAAAAAAAAAAAAAAAAAAAAAAAAAGGGAAAAAATCAAGGAGGTATAAGCTGGACGAAGTCCAGGAAATCAAGGAGGTATAAGCTGGACGAAGTCCAGAAAAAGAAAAAAAAAAAAAAAAAAAAAGGGGGGGATAGTGACGGAGGATAGAAGGAGGAAATTCTCATAACCCGAGGCTTCAGTGGTTTGGCAATAACTTAAGAGAGAATCGGTCCTAACATCCCTGGTAAGGAATGAGCGATCGAGTGAATCTAACAATTGGGGAAGTAACAGGCTATCTTGACGAGCTGACAGGTTGGCTAGGTAGAGGGGAGAAAAAGGCCTATTTGGAGGAGTGCAGCCTGTTGGATTGACCTTAATCTTGTGGGGACGGTTGTCTAAAAGTTGAAACCAGTTCATGCATATGTGTTTATATGTTTTCATCCTATGTGATTATGTACTCTTTGTTTTAGTGTCTAGCTTTGCCTCAGTTGTGTCTAGGTGTAGGAGTTTTGTCTAGAGTCTGTAGAGTCGGTCAAGGGGATAACCATGCTTGAAATTCGCCTTATTCTTCTTTTCTTCTTGTCTTTATACTTGAGGACAAGTATGGTTTAAGTGTGAGCAGTTTGATAAGGCTAATTTCATGCATTGGTTATGTAGTGAAAAACATCACATTTCTGCTGGATCTAACAAGTTTTGTTAAGCCAGGTGTGTGTGTAGCGCTAGATCCAGGAGATGCTGGAGGAGGATATCTAGCGAGGAGCAGGAACGGAATCACGAGGAAAAGCTAGAGGAAGGAAGCCAAAAGCTGAGGGCAATCAAGTCAATCAATACCTCGCTGGGCCCCACCTCGAAGCTTATAAATAAAGGAGTGCGCAACAAGAATGGCAGATCGGTTACACTCCACACACAGTCACGCTCTTAGCACACACACTAGGGATATGGGAAAATTGGGGGAGGTTTTCGTTTTCAGGAGTCTCGTATCAGTGCATCACCGTCCCTTGAGGGCGAAGAAACAATTGTTCTTTTAAAATTTCTGTTTGGTACTCAGTTCAGTCTCGAACTTCACGTTTGGAAGTCGAGCTTGTTGTTTTGTTGCTGAATCAGTTTATCCGTTCTGTTTACGTTTGATTTGCCTTGATGAAGTTGGATTTCGTGTTGATTATTATGACGCTTGCTATTTTGGTTTGTTTATTTGAGATGTTCTCTTGAATTTGTTGCTGAATATTTTAGGAGATTCGAGAATCGTGGTATTGAAGTTGTGTTCGGTTGGATTTTTGTTCGGATGCTTGGATCCGGAGTGGATTTAGCATCCGAAGTGTGGATCTGAACAGGGGAGGTGAAATTTGTGCATGAGATTATGGGGATTTTGTTCTGCTTGGTTTGCTTCGTCTAGTAGTGTGATTTCCGTCGTTGTTTCGTTTACCGTTAAAATTATGTTTCCAATCTACATCTGAGTTTGTTTTTCTCGATCTCTGCATTTATTTGTGTTCGTTGAAGAAGATGAAGTCATTTTCAGTTGATGCTTTAGTTAGTTAGGCTGCAGATTCGATTCTGTCCGTACTTACCTTTTTCAGAGTTTGGTCCCCACTTGTTTTAATCTCCTTGGTCTAGAGATGTTCGTAGAAGTCCCAGATCTAGTAGTTGATTTGATTTAGTTCTTATACATAATTCATTTTTTGCCTAGATCTAGCAGTTAGCATAGCATACTTTATTTCCAAATTCACTTAGTTAAATTCCTCAACCCAAAATATGCGTGGCAGCAGCCAACCCAAAAATAGTTTCCAATTCTCTACGCATGTATTTTACGAGTCCATCTCTGTGGGATCGATCCCTACTTCCCTGTGCTAGTTTAGTATCTGTGGTTGAGGGTTTTGAAGGTTTGCTTGCGTACCAACGACCAGACTTCCAGTCTTGTGAGTCTCTAGACCTTGTGATCTAGTTGATTTACTGGATCTAGGAAGTGTGTAATTAGAAATTGATAGGATACAGCAAGCAAGAAAATCAACTCTTCAGTGCTGCACTTGTTGTAGGGGAGTATTTTCTCCCTCATATTTTGCTAAGAGCACACAAATAAAAATTTCTCCTCCCTGCTCTTTGTGTATCTCTACCTCCATCCGGTTTAACAAAGTTGCATTGAATTTGTTTTCTGATTTGGAGATTGCTTCAGGATGCATTGGCAACAATTTAATCTTGCACCCATCTTTCACGAAAGAATATGTATTATGAAACCCATAATACATAATGTCAATTGGAATTCGAATTGAATTGGAATTGGAATTCGAATTGAATTGGAATTGGAATTCTATAGAATTGAATTGGATGGAATTGAATTCTAATTCGGGTTTTAATCTATCAAAAGAAGGGCTTAAGTACAAAAATACAAACCAATTATCAACCATCAGATCCATATGTGAGTGGCCACGATTTGTTGTTTAAATTATTTCGTTTGAGTCATAATAAAAGCAAAATGCGTCATGTGAAGGGTATTTTCGGTAGAGTAAATAAGTGGAACCGTCATTACCGTTTTTAGTGGGCGGATTTAATGGTAGTGTTTACTGCAATGCTAAAATCACTCATTTATTGAAATCCCCCAAATCAAACGGCTTAAATCCCAAAATCAGAGACCCAAAACCTAAACCACTCTATCTCTCGCTTCTCCAATCAACCAAAACCCTCTTCGCATACTATTCTTCAGCAATGGTGAATACACGCTTGGCCGGAGCGGCCAAGGATGACGGAAAAGGTCAGCAAGGGTTTATAAATCCCTAGTTTTCGAGAATGTGCAATCCGAACTGACGCAGTGTTCGTTTGTGTTGGTACCGCCAAAAGAAACAACGAAAATTTGTATGTTGTCTAAAATATTTGGGTCATTTTTGTTCGAAATATATTTGAATTTTCATTTGACAAATCTTTCGTGTTGGTGTTTGTCTTCCTAAACAGCGACTGCAACTATTCCACATGCGTCAAATGAAAAGGCTGCTGGAAGCAATAACCCAAAACAAGGTTAATGTGTTATTTTTAGGTTATTATTATGCAGTAGGTTATTATGGTTTTCTACGCTGAAATAATGTATTCTGTCTACAAATTGAGTTCAACTTAGGATCACATACTTGGACTGCCGTAGTGGATGTTTCAAAGGCTGTTAAAAGTTAATGCTAAGCTACACAAATAATGAATGAGGTCATAGCTTTGACTATTTTGTGTCATAGTTCAGAAACATTGATTGTTGCAATTTTTTTATTTTTTTTTTTAAATTGGAATGAACAGAGTTTAGTGTTATAGATTGTTTGAGGTTATTCCACAACATTTTTAGTTTTTTAAGTAATTGTTAGTTTCTGTTTACATCATTTTAGGGCATGCTTAATATCATAACATAAAAAACATATTAAGAATGACCTATGTGTTGTCTAAACAGGCCCTATGTAATTTAAAAGTCTGGATTTGAAAAATACGATGTCATTTTTAGATCATTTTAGGTCATGCTATCTATTATGCCCTCAAAAGACTAAGAATGACTTCATTTATCTGTACAGGTATTGTGGTAGAGAATGTTGATGCAGCTGAATTACAAGAATGCGAAGATCGACATAGAAAAGATGATAGCAAACTACGCTCTTAAGCAATTGTTGTGCCATAAATCAAAAGACTGAAACTTTGTTTCATTTTTTATAGTTTACCACTGTTTTAAATTAAGGATGTTTAAACAGTTCAGCTTTACATATTTGGATGGTGTTTTAGAAATGACATTGGATGTTATTGTTTCTTCAATTTATATATGAATACCACTCATTTTTTTAGTGTCAAACAAGCTTTTTATGTCATACTCTATGTGTGTTATGGTCATGTTAGCAAAAAAAGAGAGAAACGTAAAAATAATCAAACATGCCATATTTGTGTGTGTTTTGCGACTAATGAATATTCAAGTAGTCAGTATGAGTACACCCATGATAAATTTATGTCATAGAAAATGCAACTTATATTCATTGTGAGAATTACTCCACAATGTCATACTATTGCCAGTTTGTGTCATACTAATTAAATTTTCGAGTCATTACAAAATATTTGGGTCATAATAAATGAATATTTGAGTCATAGTATCGTATGGTTAATTTGTGTCATAATAAACCAACATTAGGGTCATTATATAACAGTAAGGAGTATCAGAATGCATCATACAAATCTGATCGAAATGTTCGTATCAAACAAACTTAAGTAAAGTACACGATTATATGTCGCAATGTTTGTAATGCTTTCCTCGAGTTTCTTGTAGTCGAAATACCATATGATGAAAGTTACTTCATACATTGGGTCATAATAAATGAATATTTTGGTCATAGCATCGTGTGGTTAATTTGTGTCATAATAAACCAACATTCGGGTTATTATATAACACTAAGGAGTACCAGAATGCGTCATACAAATCTGATCGAAATGTTCGTATCAAACAAACTGAAGCAAAATACACGATTATTCTCATGTTTTTGATATATTAAAAAAACTCAATATTAATACGGACGAAGAATACACAAATGAATATTTGGGTCATAGCATCTTATGGTTAATTTGTGTCATAATAAACAATATTCGGGTCATTATATAACACTAAGGAGTACCGGAATGCGTCATACAAATATGATCGAAATGTTCATATCAAACAAACTGAAGTAAAAAAGAGAATACATGGTATCAAACTTCAGAATTTCTTCTAGACCGCCGCTTTTCTTCTGAGAAACGATGGTATAGAGTATTAACTCACAGTATATATGGGATCTGGCAACGACGGCGATGGAACAGATTGATACAAAAAGATATGATAAACGATGGTATAGAATTAAAAATGAAACACAAATGGAACAAATTGATGCAACGACGAAATCTGGAAACTAATTGCTCAAGAATAATAAATCTCCATGGAAATAAGTCTGATGGAAGATGAATGGAAGATCGTCTGAAGAATATGGAAGATATAAAGGAGTTGAAGTTATGGAATGTTAATTTATGACTCACGTAGATGATTTTGAGAGGCAACATTTTAATAATTTCCATAATGTGAGAATGATAAGAACAGAAATTACAAGATGAAAGACACGGCGATGGAGTGTACAACTATATTAACAACATTGATTAATAAGAAAACTAATTGATTGAATATAACAAATCTTCATGAAAAGAAGTATACTTGAATATTAATGGGAGATCGGCTGAAGAAGATGGAAAATACGCAGGAGTTGAAGATGGTGAATGTTAACTCCAAAATCACGCTAACATTTGTTAATAGAAGAGAAAGGTGCATGATTATAGGTAGGGATGTCAATGTAGCCCGCAACCCGTGGGCCGGCCCGAATAACCCGCCAAATTTACAGGATTAGGGTTGAAAATTTCTAGCCCGATAAAATTACAGTCCGACTAGCCCTCACCCGATTAGCCCGCAACCCGTTAGGGCCAGTCCCGAAAACCCGATGGGCTGACCCGGAAACCCGATAAAATTTCTATCGTTCTATTTGTTCGACTCTAATTCGACACTTCATTGGTTATTTTATGGTATAGATTACTAAAAAAATTACTTTTAATTTTATATATTAAATATATAAATTATATATTAAATTTTTATTAACATAATAATAGATATATAAATTAGAAACTTCAAATTCACTAAAAAATATATTTAGATTTCTAAAACATGCTTTAAAATTTCTTAATGTTTATGTTTTATTTTGCATAAATCTCAGATATTAGTATATGATCGTGTTTATGTCTGAGTTTAAGCATATATCTCAAATATATCATAATTAAATATTTTACTCCCTCCGTCCCATAAAAGTTGAGACAAAACTTTTGGCCACGGAGGTTAAGAATTTATATTAAATAAATAGGAGAGATGAAAAAAATAGGAAAGATAAGAGAGAGTAAAATAAATGATGGAATAAAAAAAGAGTGATTAAATGTTTTGTCTTTTGTTAAAAAAAGAAATGACTCAACTTTGTTGGGACGGACTAAAAAGGAATACAACTCAACTTTTATGGGACAGAGGGAGTACATTTTATAAATATAACTAATTTTCACCATTATTTATTGGATTAATCGCATGTTAATTTTATCGGTAGCAACCTGATTACCCCGTTGGGCTAGCCTGAAACCCGAGCTTTTAGGGTTAGGGTTGAACTTTTATAACCCGAAAAAAATCACAACCAGATTAGCCCGCACCAGATTAACCCGCAACCCGAATAGGGTTGGCCCCAAAACCCGGTGGGCTGGCCCGATTGACATCCCTAATTATAGGGATTGCAATAACAACTGGATGGAAGAGAATGACATTAGTAACCTTTTAGTATTTGAAGTGATTAAAATAATAATACTTGAAAAATAATTAAAGCCGTCAGATCTTCTAATCATAAGATTAACTCACCTAATCTAATGGTCTAAATGCGGTCTATATTTCTTGATTTAATGGGATACTTGTTTTGATCAAAATCCTACTATGTTAAAGTATATATATATATATAAGTTAACTAACTAAGTAAATCAAAAGTTTTTCTTATATTCCAAAGACAAAAAATGAATAGAACTAATAATAGAAGCAGTGATGATTACTTATATAATTTAAGATACTTTATATATAAAAGGTAAAAGGTCTCAACAATACATTCAAAGCTACTATTCTTCATAAACTAAGTCTACTAGATTAAACATAACATACTCAAATTCAAACAAAGTTCAAATTGAAATACAACAGTACTTATAAAGTTGAGCTTTAGTATAACTAGTGTTAACCCACGTGCGATGCACGAAGAAATATTTTTTCATCATATGATTTTAAATTGTTAATTAATTAATTAAAATGAGAAACAACACAACCTATAAGATTTAAAAATAGAAAAATATACTAAATAATGACAATTCAACAAATATATACTCTCAATTCATTTTACACCTAAAGACATAAAATTAAACATATTTAAAATGGAATCAAGACAAACACAATTATTTGGACAATAATAAAAGACTATGTCAAGTGTTGGCACTTTTGAAAAATACATTAAACCAATCATTCGTATAATATAAATCACTTTTGAAACAAAATAATAAATCAACATCTCATAATATTCAAAATGCCAAAATTATGACTATAAAAAAATTCAAATAATAAACTATACAAAAAAATTATTACATTGATTGTTTGAATTAATATTATTATATTAATAAAGTATAATGATAGCCCTTTTTTAATGTTGGAGTGTTTATCTTTATTTATTGCACTTTTAAACATTGTTTATTCTTAATACTGCAAGTTTTCTTTTTGTAAAAAGATACTTCCCTAATAAAATACTCCACTATATACCTTGTAAACCAAAATTTGGTAGCATATTGCTTTATTTTGTTTGAACAACTAATTGTTTGATTAACTCGATTTTTTGCTAGGCTTAATTATGTCATTGCAAATACATATATACTTATATATACATGAATTTATTAATTCATCATAACTGATAAAATATTAGTATTTTTTATGATACCACTTAATATAATTATAGCGCTAATGATAACATAAATATACAAAAATAATAAATTGTGTAAAGATGAAGATAGAAACTATGCATGTTAAGGATGTTACAATTCTTCCCTCTCTAAGAATTGTAAGAAATACTGCGATAAAATTCGCGAATCATAAAAACGCGAGATGAAACGACTTCCTCCTAACGTATACAACATCTCAAACACGCTAGGCATCGATGAACTTGACGGAGCTCCAAAATCGAGCAATACAATGTTCCTAAAATGTACGATAAAATGTTGAGAGCTTGAGAGAGAATGGAGAATGGTTTTGTTGGTGTGTAATTTATCCACAACTCAATACCTTTTATAGACATAAAATAACACGAGAGATCATAGAATTAAAATATTATAAATGATAAAATTAAGAAAATAGAGTTACAAAATTTGTTAATGGCTTAACCGTTTCATATTAAATTATAATTTGAGCATGAGTTTCCAAATTTGAATGACACGTTGTTTCTTCATCATTTGGCCATGAAGTCTAAATTGTAACCGCCTCATTTAAACTAAATTAAATTTAAATATATATAATTTTTCGTCACTTGTAAGGGTTTGTAATTAGCATGATTGGCAGTTACAAATTAAAATCATAACTTAATTATATAGACCCCAAAATTTATAAATATTTAAAAATCGACCCAAAACTTATTAATATTCAAAATAAAGCTAAAATTCGCCTTTTATATATGTATAGATAAGCACCACAAAACATTGAACCAAAAAACCAATTCTATTACATATTTAGTTTCATAAGCACGACACTAAAAGTTACGCCTATTTTGATAATGAAGAAACATAGCTTCGACTAGACTATCCCTAAATTTAGTCCACTCATTACTGAGTTAAACAACTGTAATTCGATCTGAGTATTGAGTCTCTTCCGCATTATGATAATCACCCGACAAAATTGGTTGAGTCTGTTCCCCCTCATTATGATCATCACCTTGTTGAATAGCTCTAGTGTGAATCTTAACATCCACTTCATCCAACAATGGACCATTAGGTGCTTCTACTCGAACAAGATTGTGAAGAATAGCACAAGCATTGATGATCTTCACATGCATTCTGACATAAAAAAAGATACTTCTAAAAATTTTCATTGTTTTTTGAATAACCCAAATGTTCTTTCTATCACATTTCTAGCAGTTAGCATGTCTCAGGTTGTATTACGCCTACGTTTCAAATAGCTATACACCTATTTTTTCCCCATGGTTTCCCATAGTAAAGGTGTAACCTCTCTTGTCCTATTAAAAGCAATTTATTTAAAGGGAAAAAATACTTGCTATTTTTAATTGCCTTGTACCACTTTTAATTAGTTGTGCATTGACAAACTAATAAATGCTTTTAAATAAAGCTATATACACTGCACCTGGGATTGTATGTTGTGCTCTGATTTGAGACGACTCCATTATATCTTATGTTTTAATATTCATATTATATTCATATATGTATTATATTTATATATGAATCAAATGAAAGAGTACTGAAGTGTCCACGTGTCATAGTTTCATTAGCCACGTGGGCAGTGAGTCAGTGTACGAGTGGACAAAAGTGCCAAGTGGGAAAAGTTTATCACTTAAAATCATCGTCTTGCTAGCGAGTTTGCAATACTAGACCCATTCTTGTATAAGGGTCGGCTTGCCTTGACGACCCCCGCGCCAACTACGTCCTTGCACCTCGAATGTGGCACGCACGGCACGCTCCTTAACTTCATCATGTAAGCAAGGCAACGCCCCGCGCAAGAACGTCCTCGTGACAGAAGGGTTCTCGGTTTTTGGGGAAGCTTCGGACCGCGTTCCACAGCTTTACACTTTGCCAATTTGTGGCTAACTCTCTTGGTTGGTTGGAGGTAATTCCTAACTTCGTCCATTCCCGTTATTACTTACGGTTTCCCTATGGCTTCTCAGGAACAGGGATGGAGCAAGGCCACGTCTAAGAATAATAACAAGAAGGACAAAGAGAAGGAGACACACGAGATGATGAAACAACAATATGCGGACTATCTGCATTCAAAGAATGATGGGTTCGATGACATCAACGATTTTGATGATGACGAGGGGTACGTACCCGAGACCCCAGTGGAGCTAGGGAATGAGCCTCTTGTTTCTGATAATGTTGCCCCTTGTTTCTGAACCCTAAATAATGTTGCCGGCGAGACCACTGTAAACGCTGAACCGGGAGTTAAAGAGCTGGCAGCCTATGCGGCAGGCTCAGGAGAGGCAGAGAGTTTGAAATTGATCCGAGGTACCATAAACAAGATCTCGCCCTCCTTAAATTCGATATCTTGACAAAGGACCGGCTGTTCCTCGACGAACAAGACATCATGCCGGTGACCCAAGGTTAGGGAACATGCCTCTTGGGCAGATTCACGGGGGAAAGGAAACCATCTACGACCTCACAAGAAGATGGCCATGCAAATCTAGAGTCACCTTTCACCGGAGGGTTGGCTCTGCTTCCAATTTGGATGTGAAGAAGATCGGGAGATCGTACGACAAAGTGGACCTTTCGATATTTTTGGCATCCCACTTGTGCTCCAACCAATGCCCAAAAATTTCGACCCGAACATGGAGCCGGAGGTGAACATCCCACTATGGGTGAGGCTTGTTGATCTCCACATGAAACTCTGGAACTTTATGGCAGTCAGCAAGATAGCGTCGTGCATCGACACGCCTCTCTCCACAAACTTTGCCACCTTGAGAAGGGAGACCTTCGACGACCCGCGTGTAACATCTAAAAAATATGATCCTAGATGAAAATTGTTTTTTTTTAGAAAACCAAGGAATCAGGATTTCTTTTCAAATAATTCAATATGAAAATTATTCGACAAATAGACGGGAAATTTCACAATATGAAGGCCAAACGTATTTGTAATATCCCAGAGTTAAATTAGAAATAGAATTGGGAAATCTAAGATTTAGTATATGTTTTTCTTGTATGTATCTTTATGTGCATAAGAATGTCAACATGTGGAAAAGAAGAAAAGTAATAGTTAAGTATAGGAGAAACAAAATAAAGGAAGAATTGTAATATTCCTAAGTTAATTTATTTATTTATAGTTAGAATTTAATAAATAGTGGGTCTTTTATTAGTCATATGTTCGAATTAGGAAAATAGAAAATTAGAAAAGGAGATAAATATGAGAGAAAGAAAAAATGGGGAAAAATAAAAGAATGGAAAGTTGATGACTAAGTTGGAAAAAAAACGTATCACAGGGAAAATTTAGCAAGAAGAAAAAGGATAAAGAAAAGAGAAAAGGTTTAGAGGTGGATTTAAAAAAAAAAACCCATCCTTCTCCTCTATCTTTGGCTCTCTCTCTCACGCTAACTGCCTCCCTCTCTGTAAAAATTTGATAACTCCTCTACTCCCTTCGATCAGTTACCATGACAACTCCGGCCCCTCCACTATGATACGAGTAGCACACACCACCAATCGCAGCTCTCAATTTCCCCTAATTTCTCTTAATTTTGGAGCTTAGATTGCAAACCCACCTCCACTTAGCTTCCAAAATAGTTGAAATTAAAGGTTATATTCTTTCACACCTTGCTTAATCTTGTTTCTGAGCATAGTATTGATGATAGTTGGATTGAATTTAAAGCCCAAAGTTGAATATGAAGAAGCTTTAGTTTTTGCTTTTTGTTCTAGCTTGATTTTCGAATTTTGATAGAAAGTGTTGATGAAATATAGTTCTATTATTGATTCCTTGCATGTTTAGAATATGAAAACAGAACTTAATTAGCGTTTCTATAGGATGCAAAAATTAGGGTTCATAGAATTGGGGGTTTTGTATTTTTGATGATTTTGTGTAAATTGGTTATGAAAATATGCAATTAAGTTTATGCTTTGATAGAAAAGGCATGAAAAGGATGGAAAAATCTGATTTTGAGGATAGTATGTGACATTAAGCTCTTGATATTGAGTTTAAAGCTACCTTCTTGATGGTTTTGATATTGTATAATGTTGGGGCTGATTTGTTGTGAAGTTTGATGTTATTTGTTGATGCTTAAGCAAGCTGAAATGTCTTAATAAAGAGATGGTGAAAGGGGTTAAGTCGTTGGTGGACATCAAAAGATTTTAGTTATGAGTTTAGCTTCAATATGCCAAAATTTTGAGTTTTACTTTAAAATAAAGTGGTTGTCCCATATTTGAAAAATTAGATAGGTTTATTGTATGGAGAAAAATGGTATTGTGAAGTTTACAATTTTGGGACAGCCGAGTATAGCTCTCTTTTTCTAGATTTATTGAAGAGTATTATCGAAACTCTTTATTTCTTTATAGTCTAAAAGTAGTTAGATGCTTTAACATGTATATACGCTTTTAATGACTTGTTCTGCGATGAAGGGAATAGTATAAAAAGGGAAATATATAGATGTGATGATTTGATTTTTACTTGTGTTTTAAATGTTTATTTATAAATTGTATATGTGGTTACTTGAAAACATAGGAGAACCAGGTTCCAGTGCAAATAACAAAGGAGATGACAAGATCATGGAGTAAATGAATAAATACATGGAGTTTTATTGATCTGTACAGGTAGTGTATGTGTATTCATAATTTATTGACTTTAACTTGATATATATATTACCACGTGTGTTTAGGTGATCGGTGTTCTATTCTGTGCGCTTGAACTTAAGGAAGTATTTGAAATATATGAGACTTCTCTAAGTCTATGTGATATTGTGGAATAGTTGAATAGTGATCAAAGTTTTTGTGGACTGTATAATTTAATGTGGATATGACAGGAACATGAACGGTATATTGAAAGGTAAGATGGTGGAGATTGTTGGTTTCATAGATTGAAATTGTGAATATGCATATGATATGCAAAGCAGTTTAAATGCTTTTATACGTTGAGCGATGTGATAAAAGATGTGAATATATGCGTTATGCCCCATTGCTTCAGTGAGTCACAGGGTATAGTTGGCATGCCATAGGACAACAATACTGCACATATGTTTGATCATTCGTCTTCTGGATAACCGAAGCGATGATCCACAAGATATGTCGACAGATGATATGTTCCCTATACGGGTAATATGTGACAGATGCCTTATGATAGGCCATATGAGAGAGGTACAACATCTTATAGTACCTCATACAGATAGCATCTGGTAGTACCTAATACAGATGTACATGACAGATGCCCACATCGACATCGGGCTATCTATAGTGTCCGTGTACCTGTGTCCATCACTAAGCATAACTTGGGGCTAAAATGTGTTAACTATTTGAGAAATGATAGTTGTGCTTTCACATTTATTAGATGATTATGATTGTTTCAAAGTATGTATATTGCCTTGACTGCTGAAAGAAAGTGACAGGGACAGGATTATGTGTTATATCGTGCTATATGTGCTAAAGAAATTATCAATATGTTATGAATGACTCAGGTTATATTCTCTATTAATTAATGAGAGAAAGTGATAAAGTGACAAGAGGATGATATGTTATATGATGATGAATCTGCCAGGTAACATGTTGTTGTCGAGAGTATAGTTTGATTGTTAAGATTATTGTGGTTGACAAGTATCATATTATTATTTCAAAGTGCAACCTATTTGTTTATACAATTATACTTGTTCTACCACTTCTATGATCCGACAGATTTATTTGGTGGAAAATATGATTTGGTTAACAGGTTGCTAGTATACTAACGTTGAAAGTACAGTTTTTTTTTTAGGATTATGTTTGATATATGATTTGATAGAATTAATAGTATATGAAATGATATTTTTGATTGATATCAGATTGGGAGATTGAGATTTAATATAAATAGATGTTGAACGACTTTTCAGGTAACAAAGCTATTAATTTGTGATAGTGTTGTCGATGGAAATCTTAGGGAATATATTTGGGAATGCGGTTTCACTACGAGCTTAAGCTCACCTCCATTTCTCTTCCCTTTTGCAGAGTATAGTGGCGAGAGATCTCGCTAGATGGGCAGTTGTGCGTGTCAAGTCATTGTCTTATTTGTCGAGGAAGTTAAAGTGGTTTGGACGTGGCATGTTCAAGTTGAGGATATGTAGATATATTAATTGCTAGTTTTCTTTGTTGTAGCAGGTTGCAATTAATGTAAGTGTCCTTAGAAAAAAAAAACACACAGTAGGAAAGACTTATTCATAATAAGAGGTGAACATATAAAAAATGTGACACTAATTATTCATTTTCATAAAACGAGTAAGGGGTGTTGCACTGCGAGTACAGATCATTGTGAACACAACTCGGCTGCTGAAAACCAAAATTGATATTCAGATGCCATCTGGGCTTATTGAACAAAAGATTGAATATGAGTTCTTCCCCAAATACTGTAATGGTTGCAAGATGTACGAGTATTTCGTGGATGATTGCCGTGAGCGGCACAAGGAGTATATCTAGAATGGTTTTAACCATGCCAAAATTAGGGAATGGAGAAGAAGTAAGTCGCGACCCCGTCTTCAACATAGTGCTGGGCCCTAGCTCAAGGAAGAGGGAAAGATGGGCCGCAACCGAAAGCTTTTGCTCGCAATGGGGACCAGGCTGGCCGCCCTGGCCAATACGAAAGGGCTAGGTCCCGCTCAAGGCCAAGACAAAAGCAACAGTGGAAACCTACCCTACCAGTGCCCTTTATCCTGTCCTGGTCCTCATCACAAGCACGAATGAAAAGAATGTTGGCGACCCTCCAAGGCCTGATTCAAATACTAAGGGATCCGATGAGATTCCTAAGTCTCCAAGGCGAGAAGAAGTTCAGCACAATGCCGGGGAAAATGAAGAGGACATCCCCAAGATACCTAGATCACCTAACAGGTTCGAGATGCTAGCTGAGGATGGGACGGAGCCGAAAGGGAATACTGATGGCGCTCTTGAGGCGCACATGGAGTTAGTTAAAAACATTATTGATGCGATCCCACCTATCCTTGGCGGCCAACAAGGTAGCGATCCTTCTCAGGATCCGACACCGTTTGTGAACTCCGACAGACGCCTCCGTAACAGGAGTCGCGATCCTAGGAAACAACGGGGTGGAGAAAAGAGTGATGTGACTACGGTCGTGACAACAACTGTAGATCCCTTGGTAGAGGAAGTTGATAACATGGCTGATGATGCCGTGGTAACAGTTGACAAGAGGGTTGGCTCCCCGCCAGGCACGGGGGGTAATAAGAAGCACGTGAAGCACACGGCGGGAGGTCCCCATAAGGCTGGGAACTATGGACCTGTTGTGACAACAAATAGTGATGTTGTTGTCATGAGACAGACACGGCTAGTGATCAACGGCCTGACGAACAGGATGCTGAAGCAGTTGGGCGCTTGAGTCGGGCTGAAAGGGGAGGAGACTCTATCAAACGAAAGAAATCGAAATCAAGATATAAATCCAAGGGCAAGAAAAATGGGGACGATAAAGATATCCCCTCCAATTAGGAGGATGGTGTAGAAGATGACCCTGGAGCTTTCCAATGATCGTTGCAACATGGAATATTCGGGGATTGCAGCAACTTCCCACTCAAGCTGCAGTCGTTGATTTTGTGAAACAACATAAAATCGACATCTTGGGACTTTTGGAGACGAAGTTGACAAGTGACAACTACAAATTCTTTCTTCAAAACAACTTCAAAGATTAGGAAGTGGTGGATAAAGTGGAGCTGAAACCGACCCTCGTGGAGGAGCAGAGCGGGGCAAGAAGTTTAAGGCCCACCTCAAGTTTAATTTCAAGGAGTACAGTGAGCTCTTAAAAAGAGCCAAGAAGGCAGCAGAAGACCTTGCCTTGATGCAAAAATTGGCAGATGTCGACACGACAAATGTTGCTTTGAGGAACCAAATCAACAAACAGAAAAAAACGGCCTACCTACTGAATTCGGAGAGGGAGTATTACATTCAAAAGGCTAAGTTCAAACACTCAATTTTGAGTGATCGGTGTACTTCTTTTTTCAATTCCCTTGTTAATAGAAACAACTCACGGAACTACATTGCCTTTTTGCATAGGAGTGATGGCTCTATTACATGGGATCAGGAGGTGATAATCAAGGACTTCGTGGATTACTATTCAGCTCTCCTTGGCACTAAAAAACAAGCGGCCCCATTGATCTCGGCATACTTCGTAGGGGCGCCCTCGTGAACAATGAGGACTGCAGCCACTTAGTATGGCCCATCATGAGGTAGAGATCAAGGTTGTTATCCTCGATATCGGAAATGACAAGGCGCCTGGCCCCGACGGCTACTCATCGGCGTTCTGCAAGAAGCAGTGGGACAGGGTGGGCACCAATGTGATTAGAGCGGTCAAGTAATTCTTTGATACAAGCCAGCTGTTGAAGAGCCTAAACACGACGGTGGTGTCATTGATCCCAAAGACGGCCATTAACCCCAGAGTGGGCGACTTCCGACCTATATCATGCTGCAACATTGTGTACAAGATCATCACGAAGATCCTGTCTATAAGAATGTCTCCGTTACTTGGCAAACTTGTTGATCTTTCACAATCGGCGTTTATTCCTGTAACAGCCCAGGTCGCCGCCTACGTGATATTGTCCGCTTTGGACCATGCCGAATGCATGCCATCCTCGCGGTTTTAAAGCGCGTCACACAAGGGAAAGGTATCCCAGCCCATTTATATAGTTATTCGTTCTCCTCTTCGTCCGATGTGGGATTTGCCTAAGGTAAGTGTATGTCGTGTGCATGACAACTCCAGGAAGGAGCATCATGGACAATATTCACCTTGCCCAGGAGCTGATGCGCGGCTATGAGAATAAGAAGAATGCCCCAAAGTGTGCTGTGAAGATCGACCTCCGCAAGGCATATGACACAGTGGATTGGGACTTCCTTAGGTCCATTCTACATGGACTTAATTTCACACGAAGTTTGTCTTTTGGGTAATGCAATGTGTCACGACCCTGCAGTTCTCGATTGCTATCAATGGGAGTCCCCACGGTTTCTTCCCGGGCAAGAGGGGTCTTAGACAGGGAGACCCCATGTCCCCCACTCTCTTCATTTTTTGCATAGAATATTTATCTCGCTTGTTGGCTGCCCGTACAACGGGCTCTAACTTTAATTATCATGCGAAATGTGAGAGGCAAAAGATAACGCACCTTGCCTTTGTTGATGATCTTATGCTTTTTGGGGGTGATTACATGTCTATGGAGATTTTAGCAAATACTATGGAAGAATTTTCGAGGTGCTCGGGATTGGAGATCAATAAAGATAAATTTAACCTTTTTACAAGGAAAAATTACCTTCTCGAGACTTGGAAGAAATCAAGACCATATTTGGATTCCCATTGGGGACCCTACCAGTTAGATACTTAGGAGTGCCATTGGAGTCAAAGAAGCTGAACATTGTGCACTACTCCCCGTTGATTGAGAGGATTACTTCTCTCACGAAGAAGTGGACAAGTAAAAACCTTTCTTATGCCGGGAAATCTGAACTTGTGCGATCTGTATTGCAGGTGTCGAGTTTTACTGGCTCCAAGTTTTCCCACTACCGGCAAACGTGCATGACCATGTTATCTCTATCTGTCGGGAGTTCCTATGGGGCACGAAATATGGCCCTATCGGATGGAGTGAACTTTGCCTACCAAAAGACGAAGGAGGACTTGGTTTCCGAGACCTAGGGGCATGGAACAAAGCCCTCTTGACGCGCTACCTCTGGAACATCCATGTGAAGAAGGACTCCCTATGGATTAAATGGATCCATCGTGAATTTCTCATCAACAGGACAATTTGGGATTGAAGGCCAAGCCGTGGGAATCTCCATTTTTCAAGAGGCTACTGGAGATTAGAGACACAATGCTTGCCGACCTTCATAGAAGGAAGGTAATTAAATTGTGGGAGAAATGGTATGCAACGGAGGGAGTTGTGGAAGCCTACGACTGGTTTAGGCCCAAGGGAGAAAGAAGATTATGGCACAGATTCGTGTAGAAGGACTTTGTCCCTCCAAAATACTCCTTCACGACGTGGCAGGTTACCGACGAGGGACAGATTTGGGTTTAAGAACATTGACCAGCGGTGTCCCCTCTGCTTGTCGAGTACTGAGTCCGTTGACCACCTATTCTTCAAGTGCGACAAAACGAGGGAGGTTTGGAGAGTTATCAAGACGTGGTTGAGATTGAGAAGAATTATCACTACCATACCGAGCGCAATCAAGTGGATCATCAAAGAGAGAAGTGGCGTGGCCGTTATTCGTAAAGCAAGGAGTTTTGCACTCATCACTATGGTCAGCCTTATGTGGAGAGCCCAGAATGCAGTCATCTTCGACCTGGCTGTCTTCGAGCCAAAGCATATTATTTTTGAGGTGAAGAGGATTACGTACTCAACGTTGTATTCTGTGTACTCGCACGAGTTTGTGCAGGAGCACCTTGGAGTGTGAGCTTGTTGTGCCTCGCATGTATACTCTTTTTCCTCTTAGGGATTTTTTCCCATTGGATTTTATCCCTAAGAGGTTTTAACGAGGCCCGACCTCTAATCAATTGGAGGTAAGTGTGAGGACAACGAGCATGGAACAAGGCATCATCAATGGGAAATCGAGATAAGAAATGAATCGAGAGGATGATATTCGATGTGGACCTACTACGAATGGCCTTAGATGTGGCATTCTTTACTGTTATTGTCTTACATAGGTATTCTTTGTTCGAGTTTTGTTGTACGTTGTTTTTTCCATCATGGGGTTTGCCCCCAAAGTCAACCCCCCCCCCCCCCCCCCTCCCCAATCGGCCCACTAGCTTCGGCTAGTCGGCATATTTCCCTGCGGTATGCCTGAATATGCTTGTTTTTATTTAAGTTCTTTTAATTCCATTTATGATTCATCAAAAATAAAATAATAATAATAATAATAATAAATAAATAATAATAATAATAATAATAATAATAATAATAATAATAATAATAATAATAATCTATACAATATATAAAAGGAGAGTTTTGGGGGTATTTAGGGAAATAAGAGGAATTTTAGGGATATTTAGGGAAATGGCCATTTAAAATAGATATTAAATAAATTAAAAATATATATTTTGCAAATTATAGGAATAGACGTATAGATATGAAAAACCAATATATGGATTAGTTTGTTATGCCTTCAATAAAATGAAAACTGTCGTGATTTAATTTGTTATCAATTCGAAATATTTAATATTCCTAATTATAATATTTGTAACTGTCATCTTATTAAGAAATTGCATTACTAATGCTTACCCCACAAACTTAAGCCGCCTCTCCAAAATATGGCTTTTAGGCCTGTCAAATCGGGTATCCGCGGATACCCGATCCGAAAATTTCGGGTATCTGATCCCGAATTTCCCAAAATCTAATATTCGATACCCGATCCGAAAATAATTTCGGTTACCCAAATACCCGACTCGGGTATCCAGTCCCGATAAATCGGGTATCCAATCCCGATTTTATATTTTATTTTTATTATTTTTTAAGAAAATTAAAAATTCATAAGTTATAACATCCATTATTCATCCATAATAAACATCACAATTCAAATATTAATCCTAAATTTGACTTAAAAGTGAAGGATTTTGAGAGTATATTTAATTATTTAATTTTTTAAAATAAAAGAATGAATATTTAATTTATTAAATTAATTAAAAATTAAAAAAATCGGGTAATTCGGGTAATTTGGGTATACCCGATCAGATATCGGGTAACCCGATATCCGATAATCCAAAAATCTTATACCCGAACCCGATCGCGAAACCCGAAAAATCGGATATCGGATATCCAATTACCCGATATTTTGGGTTTGGATATCGGGTATCCAATATCCGATATCCATTTTGACACCCCTAATGGCTTTTGTTAGTTGGTTATTTAATTTCCATAGTTAGTGGATTAGTGGTATAGTTAGTGATAACACAATAACATATAGCCAAATAAAAACAAGACTTGAAAATAAAATTTAATTGGTTTCTAACTCTTAAATATGTTTCCCAAATATAGTTTTGAGTATTAGAGATGCTAGAGAAAGAACAAATAATTCCGTACTTTGTACGGGGTGGCCCTCTTTGTTGCGGCCGTGCATGAACACGACCTTTCAAATTCTTCTTCGTGTTGTTTATGTTGTTCTCTTTGCATGTCTTTATGGTGGAAGTGATTTATGTTTTGAAGTGTCGAGCTTAATTATGTGATCTTTTTTCCTTTTCTTCGTTATGTTTTGAAGTGTCGAGCTTAATTATGTGATCTTTTTTCCTTTTCTTCCTGTACTATTGTGAAGTGTTGAATGTATAATTTTTTCATGTAGTGCTCTATATGAATATTAGGTTGGTGACAACTCTTATTCATTTGTCTTTCATGGACGTGGTATGGGCGGTAGCAGCTACACGGGAAGTAGGCGATGCGGGAATACTATTAGGGTATGCAACCGGTTTTTTTTTTTTCCTGGCTAAATGCATGCATATCGGTTGTATATTCCATGCTATTTTGCTGTATTTTTGTTGATGATTTTGATCGATTTGACTATCTTCTAATATATTTATACATTATTTTTAGACATGTGTTCGTAATTGATCTTTTGTAGTATAGATCTAAAAGTGATTTAAATGATACGTGATTTGTGTGGAATTTTTAGTTTATACACTTTTTGGTTATATGAGTTTAGAACTTGAAATAATAATATTGTTTCTCATTTGATATATGTGTTATTTTTTTTTCTTTGTTTAATTTTATATTTTTTAACAATTATTTTTTATTTTATATACTATTTATGATTTCAGATTTCATACAATGATATTTTTATGAATTTATAAAATCATTTTACAGTATAAAATAAGTATAAATAAAAGAGAATGGGTCGTGCATCGCATGTGGGTCATACTTAGTACTCCCTCCGTCCCGCTTAAGATGACATGTTTTCCTTTTTAGTTTGTTCAGATGACACATTTCCTTTTTTGATAACTTTCTCTCTCCAATTAATACACTCAACCACTTTTTCTCACTCTTATTAAAATATCCATCTTTCTTTATCTTTCTACTTTAATACTTACATCCACCTTCTCTATCTCCAATTAAACACTTTAACTAATAACTTCTAAAATCTCGTGTCGGCTAAACAATGTGTCATCTTAGTCGGGACGGAAGGAGTAATAATAACTTCGAAGTTCTGACGGATAATTTTTGGAAGCAGTTCAATATCAATTTATCTAATCGGGTTAAAGTATGAACCACCGGAACCGGGTACGAATCGAATTCGACTCTCGAATATTGAAGCGTGACCCGTTTCCTTCTCTCTCTCTCTAGACTGAAGCACATAGATGCCGACAAAGACGATGGAAATCTTCCTGCTTAGCAATTGATCAGTTAAATATTCATACTTAGCAGAGATTATTCACCGATAGGCAGGATAGCTGGAACAATTTCTGAAACAAGAGGAAATTGAATTGAAAATATGAGGAAGCGAGATTTAGCAATTCTGATGCTCTCAGCTTTCGCGATTTTCTTCTCTCTCCAGGTATGCTTACAGTTAAATTGTGCAAATCGTTAGTTAAACCCTAGCAGCATGCTTGTTGTACTCAAATTCCAAGGCCAATTCAGTTTTGATTGATGAATGTAGCACGAGGGTGATTTCTCGTTTAAAGAGGCGTGGTTCCATCTTTCCGATGAGTATCCGATAAAGTACGAGGGAGACCGCCTCCCGCCGCCGATTGTCGCCGATCTGAACGGCGACGGGAAGAAGGAGGTTCTCATAGCCACGCACGATGCAAAAATTCAGGTATATTAGTACTATTGATTTTCGTATACGATCAGAATATCAGATCGTTTCTTATTAAAAAGAAGGAACAGCTGCTAGACTTAAATGTGTTGTGAAATTTGCTAGAAACAGCTATCTACCATGATGCATTGCTAAACAAACCAGCTTTAGTTAACATCAAAAGAGAATTGTAAAAGTCATAAGAATGCAACCCTTAATTTTTGCTCCTAAGAAGCTAATTGACGTGTCCTTTGTGAATTAACTCTAAATCGAATATGCATTTAGGTTTTGGAACCTCATTCAAGACGTGTGGACGAAGGGTTTAGTGAAGCACGAGTGCTGGCAGAGGTCTCTCTTTTGCCTGACAAAACCCGCATAGCTACTGGTAGGCGTGCTGTGGCTATGGCTACTGGAGTTATTGAAAAGACTTACAATAAAAGAGAAGCACGAAAGCAGGTCTTAGTCGTTGTGACATCAGGGTGGTCCGTCATGTGCTTCGACCACAACCTCAAGAAGTTATGGGAAGAAAATTTGCAGGTGCGTTAGAAGATTCATATTGCTCTTATGAAGTTCTGCTTCCTTATGTGCTGATTCCTATTTTTTTCCTTTGACAGAAGGATTTTCCGCATAATGCTCATCACAGGGAGATTGCTATCTCGGTTAGTAATTATACATTGAGGCATGGAGATGCTGGCTTGGTAATTGTTGGTGGCAGAATGGAGATGCAGCCTCATGTATGATGCTTATCCTTAGAGTATATTTAAATAGTTTATGCATAGAGTTCTATTGAAACTCTTTTTGCCCTACCAGAATTTGGAAGGAAGTCTTCAGAATATTTTTCAGCATATGTAGTTTCCTTACCATTGCGCCTAATTTGTAGCATACAGCTGTGGAAGTTACATATATAGTCCTGGAATTTTTGAAGTTATGTGTGAGGATGTTCAGACTTCAGCCTTCTTATTTTTTGAAAGGTTTTCTGGTCTTGGATTCTTAATAATAGTTATCATTTGTAATTATTCCAATTGGTGAAGTGATTTTAATAGTATGACGTAGTTGGTCTTCTAATCAGTCTTGGAAAATTATGCTATTCCTCTTTAAATGGACTTCTGACTTTACTAAACATGCAATTTCCTTTAGAATGTTTGGTTTTAGGACACTGCCATCTCTTTGTATAATGCTTTACTCTAAATTTCTAGTTGCTTTTATCTCTATTTGATTATTTTTAAATCCAGGTGCATATTGATCCTTTTGAGGAGATTGAGATGGCTGAGAAAAAAGCCGAGGATCACAGAAGAAGTGCCGCTGAAAAGGATGTAAGAACTTCCATGATAATTGATACTGATAAATTTGTGATTTTTATTTTGTTGAATACTTGAATGGATGAAAATTCCAAAAAAAATGATTTAAGCAGGATATAAAATTATTTTATATGTTCACTCTAGGTACCCAAAATTAGTTGGCTGTCAATGACTCAATATGCATATTTTATTGCTAATTATTTTATATATTTCATTGTGTTTTCAGGAGTCTGAAAATGCAGGAACAGTAGATTTACGACACTTTGCGGTTTATGCTTTTTCTGGCCGGAGTGGTGAACTGCGGTGGACCAGGAAAAAAGAGGCAATCATTTATTTTCACCAATTTCCATTCTTTTCATGGATCAATTCCAATTCCAAATACTTTTTTTTGTGATTCGTTTAGACTAACACTTACTAGATCATATTATTTCCGCACATGTGTAACAAAATCAACTACTAAAATGTGTAATCTTTTTTCCCCTCCTTCGAACTATTTGTAATGTGCCCTCAAGCTGATTCCAAATTTCCTATCTAGCAGAACATTGAGGCTCAAACATCTGATGCAGCACAATTGATTCCACAGCACAACTACAAGCTCGACGTCCATGCATTAAATACCCGTCATCCGGGAGAGGTAATCTACTAAGTAAAATTTGGCTAAGAGGCTGATGATTGATATTGTTTTTGGTGAACTCATTAGTTGCTGCGCTGACTTCAAAAACAGTTGTCGGGTGTATTTTGGAGAATATATGGAAGTCGATTTTTTGGGGAGATGGGGGGAAGCAGATAAAAATGTCTGTTGATAAGTTGCTATGGAATAATAATGCACTCTTGACTCTCGACAAACCATTTCTTGAAAAATATACTCTAGTACATGTTTGTCTCTATAGTAGAGGACGGCACCAACCTTATATACTCTTTCATGTATGTGTTGTACGAAGTTATGGTTTGAAATTGAATTGTTAGGACTTAGGAGATATAGAAAGATGAGAAAGGGCTAGCTCTAGTGAATCAGCTTTTGGTGCTCTTTTAGTAAAATAGACATTATTTTCAAATAGCACATATCATGTGCATTTGTAATCATAGGAGATGAAATGCATTCATCAAGTTTCGGTAATTTTATGACTGAATGCGGGATCTACATTTGAACTTGAAATGATAAGCAATTTCAAATGTTTGTTGGATATTATTAATACTCCCTCCATCCCATATATTTTGACACACTTTGACTGGGCACAGGTTTTAAGAAATGTAATGGAAAGTGAGTTGAAAAGTTAGTTGGAATGTGGATCCTACTTTTATATATTAGTTTTATAATAAAATGTGTGTGGGGATGAGATAGTGGAATATGAGGTCCACTACCATAATTGGTAAAAAGTGAAATGTGACAAATATTGTGGGACAAACGGAAATGGAAAATTGTGACAAACTTTCTGGGATGGAGGGAGTAATTACCAACATGGAAGGCATTAAAGTTTGGGCCAAGTTTCTCTACTTATACAATTCTAGTTACTAGGTGTTACTGGTTGTAATCGTGACGTATGAGAAATGCAGGCAAAGTCTCACTTCACATTCACATTCACATTCCTGTAATGCTCATTTCAAGTGTTTGGTTCAATTATCCTACCTTATATAATGTATGGCTTGTATAATAGAAATGTGTTATTGTCTGTTCGATATTTTTTCAACTCTATTGGCATAATGATGAAGAAGTTACATAGTTGTTCTCTGCTGTAGTTTGAATGCAGGGAGTTTAGAGAATCCATTCTAGGGGTCATGCCACATCACTGGGTAAGTTGTGATTTTTTTTCGCTCTCATCCCCAATACAGCATCTTTGATTTGATATAAAGTTGATTCATAATTTTGACAATTGTGAGTTGCATGTTATCAGGAACGCCGGGAAGACACTGTACTAAAGTTGGCACATTTCAGGCGTCACAAGAGGAAAACACTGAAGAAATTACCTGGCAAGTCAACTAACTACCCTTTGCACAAGCCTGAAGAAAAGCAATCTCCTGGAAAGGATGTGACGAAAAAGATCTCCAATGCCATTGAAAAGACAGTTAACATGGCTAAATCAGCAAAAACAAAGAAAGTGAGTTTTCAATAGTTCTTTCAGTATATAATTTCCTTTTTCTTCTCATATACTCACTGATAACAGTTAGAGGCTTGGAGGATGTACTGTACGTTTTTGAGACGCTTTTACCTGTAATGCATCTTAACACATGACACTTAGTTCTATATCCATTGTAAACATTTCAGATTCCAAATTATATTAGATTTTAAGGAAGATATTTCAAAATTATTTAGTAGCTAGCAAAGAGTTTGTAGGTTTTAATGGGTTCAACATGGAATACTATGCAATCCCATGAATGTGCAGTGCACCTGCTGATAATCATATTCATGTTATCTTGGCCTTTTGGCAGTACTCATTTTGGTATTTTCTGATCACTTCCTTGATTTGACTCTGCAGAATATGCCTTATGTACCTACTATAACAAATTACACTCAGTTGTGGTGGGTACCTAATGTTGTTGTTGCTCATGAGAAGGAAGGGATTGAAGCTGTTCATCTGGCATCCGGACGCACACTATGTAAGGTGAAAATCAGATATAGAAAAAGATTTATTCTCGGGTTTCTATAACACCTCATAATTGACACACGTACAAGAAGAGTACAGAATTATGGAAATTTGGCTATTGTGGCTATTCTATTGAAAGCTTTTTACCTATGGTTGGGTATCATCATTATTTGGGTTATATGTTGATGTTTAACATCTATAATAGAAACAATATCATTGGCCAATTAGCGAGTGATTTTGCTGTGAGCCTGTGATTCGATTGTAGCATCACAGCTATATTTTTATTCATTTCCTGGATAGACGTGATTTAGCTCGAGTTTGTTTTGTGTGCCTTTACTTTCTTTGTACCTTATGACTTCATGTATTGAATTGATTTTGAAACCAGCTGCATCTTCAAGAAGGTGGACTTCATGCTGATATTAATGGAGACGGTGTCCTAGATCATGTTCAGGTGATCTTTTGCTCCAAACTAACAGGGATTTTGTGATTACTAGTACATTTGGACTAGTTGAGGTGATTCATCATGTTATTTAAGACACTTTCTGTGCTTTGTCTCATCCATAGGTGGTTGGAGCGAATGGTGCTGAGCAGACTGTTGTGAGTGGATCTATTGAAGTGCTGCGCCCCTGTTGGGCTGTTGCTACATCAGGCGTTCCAGTTCGGGAACAACTTTTCAATGCCTCGATATGTCATCACGCTCCTTTTAATCTATTCCAACATGGGGAGTTCTCCAGAGGTTTTGGTCGACATGCAGATTTGAGTTCTTTGGAGGTCGCAGCACCCATTCTGATCCCAACAAATGATGGCCACAAGCATCGTAAGGGAAGCCATGGTGATGTCATCTTCCTAACAAATCGAGGGGAGGTATGCTGTGCTGTCCCTATGTACTTAATTTCTCCTTTTGACTTATTGTTCATCTCCTCAACTATTCTATGGTCGTTGAAGGTTGAAATCTAAAATTCACATGTTCTCTTTCTACCGAATACGTAAGAAACTTTCTACGTATACTCTGGATTAAAGATGTATTATTACATATGTTTCAGGTTACATCATACTCTCCAGGCTTGCATGGACATGATGCCATCTGGAATTGGCAACTCCTGACAGGCGCTACATGGTCGAACCTTCCATCTCCATCTGGGATGAGTGAATCTACTGTCATCCCCACACTAAAGCCATTTCCACTGCGCCAACACGACAGCCAGGATTTGATTCTTGCAGCAGGGGATCAAGAAGCCGTCGTGCTATCTCCTGGAGGAGCATTGGTGACGAGTGTGAATCTCCCTGCACCTCCGACACACTCTTTGGTTTGCGATGATTTCTCAAATGATGGGCTGACAGATCTCATTCTCGTGACCTCTAGTGGGGTGTATGGTTTCGTCCAGACGAGGCAGCCAGGCGCTTTATTCTTCAGCACGCTCGTGGGCTGCCTCATCATCGTGATGGGGGTACTCTTCGTCTCCCAATACCTAAATTCCGGCAAGGGAAAGCCTCGTCTGTCGTCACAGCAAATCTAGCAAACCTCACTAACAAGACAAAAGATGTATTTCTATAGGGAAGGAACGAGATGCCGGGAGTTCAGATACATCATCCATCCGTTGCCTGGTGAGCTTTTACAAAGCTAGCCATGAACGGTAGAAAGGATCAATATCTATGTATAAATCTGTTTTGTGAGTATAGATGCGTCTGCAACAGTGAGAATCACATTTTGAGGCGATTACTGACTAATTAATGATACTACTTTAATCTTCAATCTACATTGTTATGCTCTTGCATTTAGTTTATAATTTCGTCGTCTAATATAAAGCCTTGTTTAATTTTGATTGTAATGATTAGAGATTGAGTTTTTGAGTTGTGATAATGGACCAGTCACTCTGCTGTGTCTCTAGCTCTTTGGGTCTCACATGCAATCAATGTTATCTGGCCTGATGCATTTGTTGTGTGGGGAAAATACATTTGTAGTTAATGAAATTGATCTTTCAATATGGGATCATTGGGGTGGCCTGGCCACTTTGATTGGTAGGGCATTTCATCATCACTCTGATAAAACTCCAACATCTCTAACACATTCTCATCATGCATTAACACTGCCACATACACTACACACAAAAACACACACATATATATATATATATATATATGTGTGTGTGTGTGAGAGAGAGAGAGAGTTATTTATCTAAACTTGAAATGTATCATTTTCCGGATAAAAACATTACTCCACGTTTCTATCAGTACACTAACAGCAAATAGCAATAGCGTCCAGTGAACTAGACAACATTATTACTGTTTTATTGGCTTTGATAATTGTTTTGTGTACTAAATATTTGTTGGGCACAATAATCAAGCTATATATAGCCTAGCTCAAAATCATTAAATTATTTAGTAACCAAATAATTAACCCTCCTCCTAGGTTCTTTACTGCAAAATGGTATTCTAAATGACTGTATTTCATAATCTGCTGTTTTAGTTTACATCTAATTAAATGGTAGTGATATAATACTCGTACAACCAAATGAAACATTTTACTCCCTCCGTCCATGATTATGTATCATAAGTTGACTTTGACATGGACTTTTAGAAATATAATGGAAAATGTGTAAAAGAAATTGTTGGAGTATAAACCTTACTTTATAAAATATGAGCAGAATGGGTTAGTGGGATGTGAGGTTTATTACCAAAAGTAGTAGGAGTACAAAGTAAATGAAACACTTAATCAAACTAAGTACTCCTATTTTATAGAGAAACAAGTCACGCAGAAAACTAAAATATCAATAGTAGAGTAGTGATAAAATGTAAATTTGTACGGACTATGATGTCGGCGACTGTTGAAAATGTCAATAGATGACAAAATAATGTTGACATTTTTTGTTGCTGTTATTTTATCATCTGTTGATATTTTCTAACAGTCTAAATTATAATTTAGAGTTTGTATAATATTTTGAAGTTTTGCATTTGATTACATCCTATAGTATATGTTTACATAAATTATAAGTTAATAGTGAAACACTAAACTAGACAGAAAATTTAAACCAATATGCGATTAGTGCACCATAATCTACCACGAATTATTATGTTTGCCACGCAATCTTAGTTGATACCGACATGGTTTAAATGTCAGTTTCCAAATGTCTGCAATAACTACATTAATAAATACAAACTCTAATTGTACTTGGCTCTCTGGAACGGGAGAGTTGCACAAATTAATTATGAATGTATGATGCTACATTCATTATTAATAGCAGACAGATACATGGTCATCTATATAAGAATCAAAACTCTCAGTCTGGATAGTGTAGTTTGCCATGTTACTTATAGCTCCACTCACTACAAAATTAGCTAGAGCTAGCCTAGAGGAGATTGCATGTTGGGATCCAATCTTTATAAATAAGAATTAATTGTGGATAATAACACTAGTTACATATCTTTACAATGACTCAATGACCACTACATAATGACCCAAACTTTATAAATTTTACGATTTTGTGAGGACGTTTATGTTGGTGAAAGCAAATACGACTCACTAAATTACACTAATATTGTTTTGTGTGTGTGTGTGTGATAGATAGATAGAGAGAGAGAGAGATTTTTAATTAGGTTAAGTGCATATGAAAACATCCCTGTATACTCATTTCTTAATTTACAACTCGACATTTAGGTAGCTAGTAATAGTATTAATTATGATCGCTACAATTTGTGATTTCAATTTATATTGAAATAATGCAAAATTAAAGTTGGGACCGTGACTGCTTGAAAAGGTTTACATTGTGGGATTTATAGTACTCCTATTATTAAAATTTAGACAAACTTAACAGCGTTGTTAAAAATTTGTATAATCACACAATTAGTACATTTTCTAGCATCCAATTAAGTCCCCAATTTTAATTTTGAATATATGTTGCGACCACACAGATTGCAGAGATAATGTCTTCTTTTTGTGTCAGGACTAAAATGTCGTGTTGTAATAAATAGTATAATAAAACAGTAAACAATGGTGCAATTAACCTAATATAAAATGTACTATATCTCTCTCCACACTCAGCTCACATTGAATTTAATATGAATACTAAATCCTATCTTTGTGGAATTGATTAATAACTGGAATTTGCTTTTCACCAAAATAAAAGAGAATAGTTGAGAGAATCATAATTCCATTAAAAAAAAAATAGAAAGCAGAAGAATGGGAATAGATCCAATTAGGGCTGAGCAAAACTATGCCAAAGGGAAGCCTACAATCAATAAAATTCGAAACCACCAATCAAATGAGTGAGTGAAGAATCAACATAAGATTTAGGGTTGCTAATCAATGATTTTACTGTTTTAATATTGTAAAGCAATACTTAGCTTAATTAATTACCAATTAGAGTAATGTTGGACAAGTAGGACAAAAGCAAAAACACGCATATCATATGATACCCATTTTAACGACACACGGAATTCGGTATATTTTCTCATATTATTATAGAAATTTATTAATTAATTAATAAACGACAAGATATCTGTAGCCCTTATCAGCAATTAATTAATTGTGATTTTCAAGCAAACACAACTCTTGATGATGATTCATAAATCCATATTGTTATATCATTATTATTATTAGTAAATGAACAGTGATTTTGTAGCAAGAAAATAAACAATTTCATTCTTTTTTTTTTGCACCGAAGGTAATGATAAAAAAAAATAAAATACTACTACTCCTATATTACTATATAATATTAAAACCCCCCATTATTTTAAATTTACGAAGGAATAAAATAAGATTGAAGTGGATAAGAATTTACACACAAAAACATGTAATATTAATATAATAATATTATTTGTTGTATAGTAATATTGACCAGAGTGAATGTTTTGGATTTCAAGAACAAGAATACGAGGTGGCCTTTTTGGGTTTTGTTGCTCGAGGAAATGTTTGGGATACGAGAAAAGCTGAAAAACATTCATAGTCATGTTTTTTTCTTGCTACATAAAATTTTCATTAAATTTAGTATATTTAGAATTGATGGGAAAGTAGCTTTGTACGAAAGGCTTTTTCCTGTACATTGGGAAAGCCAATTTTATATTTTTTATTATATTATTTTTGGTTGACATGATATGTTTAATCTTCTTTCGGCTGCATGTTACCTCCATAGGGGGACTAACATTCATGCAATGTCTCCTTTTTATAAGCTTCACACAAAATCATTCAAATCTTCGTACATTCGAAAATATCGAATTCTATCTTTATTTGAAAATCTATTAAAATAAAATGAGAATTGATAAATTGGTAATATATCAGAATTGAAACTGGAGTAGAATTGGAATTTTATAGCATTAAATTGGAATGAATTCTATTCTAAATCCTTTGTTTGATAGAAACAATAATTGATGTGGAATTGAATTTAAAAAATTATGCTCACACCCAATACACGTAGGGGGTGTTCGGTTGGCAAGACTAAATCTCATGATTAAATATGTATCATGTTTGGTTAATAAGATTGACCATCTCAACTTAATCCTAGATGGATAGTCTCATGATAATTAGTCATAGCCTCCCTCCTCCAACTAAAACAATCCTCCATCTTAATCCTAGATGGATAGTCTCATGATAATTAGTCATGCCAATCGAACGCCACCATAATGCACATACTCACTAAATACACATATTACGGACACATACTCGCACACTACATACACACACGACCCACGCAAACAAACACATACAAAGTGCACACACATACATAACACACTATATACACACACTACATGCAATGTGTATGTGTGGGTGTGCACTACGTGCGCGCGCTGTGTGTGTGCTTGTTGTGTATGGTGGGTAGTGCATGTGTGTGTTTTGAATGTGTGCACACTATGTTAAGGTATCTAATTTTATAACTATTCAGAATTTCAATTATTAACTTTTAATATGAGATTCGAGTCGTGCAATTGTAATTCAATATCAAATCCATACATTTTTACAATAACCAACATTGAATTTGGAATTGAAAATTCTAATTTCAATTCTATATATATCCTAATTTCGGTGTACCAAGTGGAGTCTAAAATATATTGAATTTTTGGCTCTCAAGAAATTTGCACCAATATGATGTACTCCATCTTTTTGATTGATTTTGATTAAAACTTATCATTTGAACTCTTTTCAGTATTATGTACTTATGTTCTTGTCTGAGGAGTAGTACTACTTAAAATGATGCCAATAAAAGAAAGCTTGCCACTTGATTTAGTCAATATCCTCTATTATAGTTTTCGTGCCCTAATGCTAATTAACACAATTTATAGGTTATAATAGGCGATCTTTTGTATGGATTGCACATTATTTTTTAAAACCATGTTCCTATATAAAATTAAACCCTAGATATTAAATGAAATGGTGGGGGGGACAGACATGTATCAGTAGCATCCTCAGACCTGAAAACGTCCAAGTATTGTTTTGAATTAATATCTTTATTTTAAACAAGAAATTAATATCTTTATTTTTTTAATGTTTATTTATTTTTTGTTTTTCTAACTATATCCGGATTCGTCTTTTAACTTTTCTAGAAACCAATAATGCACTGAGTTCACTCACACACAAACAAGGAACAAAGATTAAAAAAATAGAGAAAGAGGTTCATCATGTTCAAGTCGTCATCAATGTCATATGCTAGCTAGTGACAACATATACATAAATTTACAGCATTAGAAACTAATTTATTTATTGATATAGGTTGTTAATGATCCATCTAATCACATTGTCATCCCTCAAATCAAGACAAATCATCTTGATTGAAAGGTCTGTTATATGTCAATGGCTTGATTTTTATTTATTTATTTTGAGTTTCTAACTTCAGTTCGTGCGCAGGATATTATGCTAATGCAATTATTAATATGTTAGTACAATTATAGTAGTAATTAATTGATTGTGCCATCAATAACAAAATCTATTTATAAGTAATTAATTAATACTACTATATAAAATGTTGTAGAAACTTAATTAGCAAGAAATGATCGATGAGTATTTATGGTTGGTGGAGTGACAAATCTCTCACTAATCTTATTAATTGAAGTACTTCAACTTGCTGTCACTCATATATAGGAGTATTTTAAATCAATCTCACCTATCTTCATTTTTTTTAAATTATGAACTCTAACTTCTCTTAGCATATGCTTTGAAATTATAAGTATTTTATACAGATGTGTATGCTCTTTAAAAATAAAAAATAAAAGTATGGAATTTTACTTTCATGAATGAAAATGTATATAGAATCAATTATAAAATTGACTTTCATGTTCAAAACCAAAAAAATTGTATCAAGAAAACTTAAGTAATCCAAAATGAAGAATGTTAGTAGTACTTTTTATTGTCTTTCCTCTATTCAATGAAATCTAACATATCAAAGGGAAATAAAACCTAGCTAGAAATTTATGGTTTGCCTGTAAAAAATCGTGTAAATTTGTATGCATTGTGAATTAATTATTGATACTACTATTTAAGTAATGCACGCGAACAAATAAATAATCTTATAAAATGGGTGTTTGTTAAATACTCCATATAATAAGTAAACTAGCCAACAATAAAAGAATAAGATCACAGTAGATCTGCTTCATTTTACCTAGCTGCAGAGAACAATTCTACATATATATCCCACGCGCAAAATAAAGAAAATGCTGAGTACTAAAAATGAACATTTTCAAGAAATATTCTTTCATATATAGGAAAGAAATAAATGTATAACCGTACCAATTAATTACTACTACTTCTTCATAATTGAAAACAATATATGCATTTCTGAATCAAGAAAAATGCCCAAATGCTTCTGTTTCACTAAGCTGCCATTTTTACATTAGTATCTCGATTTGTATTTTCCCTATTAGGCAAATTAATTAATTCCCATAAATTAAAAAATGCAACTGCAACTGCAACTGCAATTTCAATTGCAATGAAGCAGCTCCCTAAAAATGTGCATACTCATTAGAAACACTGTGGGTAATTGATGGAACACAATTGACATAAATAAATATAGAGAAAAAGATATTGGTGAATGTGTAGAAAATTAATCAAAAAACTAGAAATATTAACATTTTATTCAACCAAAGTAGATAGGAGTATTTCATTGAGACAAACAATTCAATCATCAAAGATTGGTATATAAATTAAAAAAAGAGAAGCATAGGAATTACAAACTAAAAAATCCAGACATAAATCCCCTGAATTTCCAATCCAATATTAATAATGGGATTTTTACAACAAAGAGTCAAAGACCACCACAAATAATCCTACTATGTTTTCTTACAAAAACCTCAAATTAAGCTCTAATTAATCTTGTGTGTTTCACCTTCTGGATAATATATGATTAAGTTTGAGTTAAGGGGAAAATGTGGAAATTATGAATTTGTAATTTTTTTTTATTTTTGATGTAAGTAATTGATCAAGATCTTGGTGGTGGGAAGAATTGCGTACCGGCCATGAAGCTATTAAGGGGGGCTGGGTATAAAGAGGGGTCCAAATAAGGGGAAGGCGACGCTGCTGCTGCGGCGGTGTCGGCGGTGGAGGCGATTAAATTGAGCTGCTGGACGCTTCCGCCGCCGGAGGAGGTCTCTCCGGCGGCCATGTACTGCGTTTCCGTGCCTTGATCGTAGAGGATTCCCTTGAAGACGTGGCCGGAGATGTTGACGGCGGTTTGGTACGCGTATTGATCCTCCGCGTCGTCGATTGCTGACACCCTCACGCACCGGAAGACGGCCTCCGCGCTCACTTCCGACGGAAAATTCCCCAACTCTAACCCTAATTAATCAATATGCAATATTAGGGAATATGACAAACACTGGCGAGAATACTCACAAACAGTGGTTTGTTGAAAAGAGAAAAGAGAAACAATCATAGTAAGTAAAGTAAAGTAACATTGTAGTTGGCTACTACATAACAGTTTCTGAAAAAAAAAAAAAAAAAAAAAAAGTTTTTTCTTTTTTCTATGTGTATATATTAGCAGCATTACCAGTAGCGGAAGTAGGTATTCTGGTGCAGACGAGGGAGTTGGAGCTGCTCGGATTATTATTATTGTTATTATTATTATTTTCCCTTTGTCTTTTTGAGGAGTGATCCCTCTCCTTCCCTTCCTCCTGGCGCTGCTGGAGCGCCGCGAGCTGCTGCTGCTTCTCGCGGCGCTTGGCAGCGGGGACCCACGTGCTCTTGACGTGGGTCTGGCACTGGAAGCCCCGGCTCTTGCAGCACGTTCTGCACCGCATATGCGAGCAGTCCTTCTTGGCCTGGTTGCCGCAGTCTTGGCAGCTGATGCCGCCGCCCGATCCTGCGCCTCCGCCCCCGCCGCTTCGCATCATGAGGAACCCGGGGCGGGCGGACTCCTCGGTGATGCTGAAGCCGCCGCGGCTGGGCCCGACGGCGAGCCCGCCCGCGGAGGCGTAGAGGTCCTGCAGCTGCGGCTGATGCTGCTGGTGCGGCTGCCAGAGCTCGAAGCCGCGGTAGGGCGGGATCTCGTCGTTGCGGTAGAGGAACCAGCTCTCCGGGTTGATGTCCGGGTTGTTGTTGGTGTGGCTGCTCTGGCCGTCTTGGTCTCGGCCGGCGGAGGAGGCGCCTCCGCCGCCGCCGCCGCCGCCTAGTGAGAAGAAGCCGGCCATGTTGTCATGGTGAAAATGACTGGTGGGAGCGGCCGTTTTTGGGATTCTTGGATTGTGGGTTTTGAGGGCAGACAATTTCTGAGGTGGGAAAGTTGTAATAACAAAGATAGCCCAAACAACGGGAATGAATTAGGGTGTGATTTGCTTTTTATTTTTGGAGAGAGAGAGAAAGAGTGGCAGCTTTATTTTGAGGTGAGGTGAGGTGAGGAGAGAGAGAGATTGAGTGGGTGGGGGCGATGACTTTTTTAAGAGAGAGAGAGAGAGAGAAAAGGAGGGGGGAATTGGCTGTCTTTCAAGGCTGAGGTTGTGTTGTTCGCATTAAAGACGCAGAATTACAGGTCTGCCACGCCGCCATGGCCTCTCCCTAAAAGCTGCTTAATTCTTCACTTTCTCTTTCCTCTTTCTCTCTCTAATCTAATCAAGATGATTCTGATTATTGCTTACTTATATGTGTAATTGAGTAGTAATTCTAATTCTACACACAACAACTTCCATCATCTTCTTCAAATTTTCTCCTTTTTTTGATCAAATATTTCACTCATCATGCTGATGATCAACCTAGAAAAAGGAAGTACGGAGAGTCATGATCTAAAGGTGGAAAGCCATTTGCATGAGGATCAAGCGGCTGCTATGCTGCCACGTGTGTGCCGGCCAACTTTTGCTCCTTTCCACCGGAAAATACGCTGCTTTATGTCTTATAATTCTCGACATTTTTAATAATAATTAAATAATGTGAATAAACCCTTAATATGTGTTGATTATAATTTAAAGAAAAGTGTCTAAAATATTCTTCTATTAGTATTGATGTGGAAAATTCTTTTTTTGCATTTTATAATTTCATATATATGTGTATGAACTTAAGTAAAACAGATGGGGGTTTTAGTTTCATCATCAGAATTTAAATTGTTTTACTTTACTTTTTACTTTTTCTTCAATGTCTGCAATAATAGTAGTACTAGTATAATTAGATAATCTACGATTCTACATGATTAAACGAAAGCTGTCTTTGTGTATATACACCTATACAAGAAATGAAAATCTAATCATATGGTGCTAATTGCTAAAACTATTTGTCTAAGTATAGTTTCTGTAAAAAGTAAAAATATTTAAGGTTAGACTATAGGTTTTCTGAATTGCCTTATATCTATACATAAATTTTATTAATGTACAGTACTTTGTTTTTCTTCATCTTGCTACAAACAACTCTATACAAACCTGTATAATTACAAAACCATAACTAGAATATCATATTATCTACTTACGTTTCAAACTAGTATAGTACAACTGTAACAATACCATAGTCTCTTGTGCCTTAACTCATTTTATATATTACATGCATTTTTTATAACATTTGTACACCACAAGAATTGCATCGATCGGACATTGTAAGATTTATCGACGGACACTATTCCACCAGTTATTACCGACGGAATCATCAACAAAATTATGCGGAATAATTGCGGCCCGCCTTATCGACGAGAACATTGTCATCGGAATTTTGTTAAAAATACATACCGGCGGACAACTTCGGTCGGCATCCAGGGGAATTATTGTATACATGCATGATCATGCATCATATAAATATCAATAGTCCAAATTAAGTTTTACTACACGCTATGGGATGAAATTTTGTAAATATAAAATGGCAACCTCATTTAGTGACCATAATTTGAAAATAAAATACAAATCAATTGTAATTAACACTATTATGCCGGGTCGAATCGGCTAGTCTATATTTTTTAGTATATCCCATTGCGTTCCACTATTGAATTTACCAAATAATAATATATAATTTAGAATTTTGTTACTATTATTAATGAACTTTGATTAGAATTTATTACTAAAATATGAATCTTACAAAATTATAGTATACCCTAGCTGTAAATAATTAAACCTACAAATCAATTATAAACCAAAGAAATGCTAGGAAATTTTCAAAGTATACTTTCGCGGGAAATTTTCGTGGTAAACTGAAACTTCGATGTTTTCTTTCATTTAAGTTATTACTATTACTCGTATTAATTAAAACCAAACAATTATTCCGATCAATTGACAATAAGCATTTAAAGCCGGCTCTCTTTAATTTATAATCAAAACATAAAAATGCAACATTACATAATCAGCTAAAACCAATAAGCGTAATGAAAATTCAAAGCCCAACAACATAATTTGCGGTAATTGATCAGATTAAAAAGATTAATTACCCACCTCTCAATTATTCAAAATAATAATTTTTTTTACTCATTATTCGAAGGGAGGAAAGTGACCCCCCAAAGTGGTTAAAACTGTGTCAATTATTCATAATTAGGGTTTCTTTTGGTGATTTTGGAGGGGACCATTGAAAGCAAGGCATCTAATTAAGTTTTAATTAATTAAGGGTTTGATTATTGGGGGGTTGGTTGACTATAGGAACCAAATGTAGGGGCGTAATGGTAATTTCACTAGGCAAAGTGTACGTATTTAAGACTATTAACAAAGACTAATTTATTACTGTATACGGATTCCCGCCGGCCTGCGTATGTCCCCTATTGATAGGGATATTTATCTGTAAACAGCAAAATTATTTAAACTTTTTAAATTATTACCATTACTTAACCAAATTTTAATCGAGGTATAATGGTATTTTTAAAATTAATACTAATAGTTTACAAATTCATTACGCATTTTTTCAGGGTTTTGGGGAAATTAATTTAAAACTAATTAAATTCAATTTTCATCGTTCCTAGGTGAAATCTCTTTACTTTATTAATAATTTGTTTTAGCTTTCTCAGGGTTTGTTATATTCACTAATAATTCATCTTTTGGCTTATTTGAGCTAAGTTTCAATTGTTTTAAAAAAATGCATTAGAAGAAATTAAAGCAAAAAAAAGCATACGAAGAATTAATTAAACTTAAAAAAATGTACTACAAAATAAGAGGAGAAAATAAAATGCAAACTATCATAATGGTTTACGAGAGAATCCAAATACATAAGGGGCATGTTTAATTTGTTTGTAATATTTTAAATCATACAGCAAAAGTAATTCCTAATAGTGGTTTACGAAAAAATAATATGCATACCATTATAATATGTAATACTACTTGCTTTTAAAATTTTGGTGTTTTTTTCGTTTTAAATCGAACAGTGAAAGTAATAAGAATCCGAAAAACAAAGAAAATAGTGTTTAATCTTTTTAGTTAATTTTTTCTTCAGATTTAATATTCTTATATATTTAAGTATTTACTATAATTTTTATTATCATATACTCCTTAAAGTGTAAAAATCGATATTATTATTATTATTATTATTATACACCGTACAAGTGTAATAATGAATACTATTAGTACTAAATTAATTAATATTACTCCTTTTCAGTCTCCCAGTTTGATTCAAATCTTTGGAACATCATGTTATTGTAGTTTTTTCATATCGACCAAGATTTGATATAAAACATAAAGATTCACATATTTCTATCAAATTTGTGGAGAGAGAAACTCAACCGAGAAATGATGCAAGTCTTCGGGTCCTTGAAGAGATACGTGGATATGTTCCAATGTATCGCACCAGAAGTAACACAAACTTGAAATTCTGTAAATGAAAAGTAAATTCTCCAATGCTTATGTCCCTCCTTGCAAAAGATGCATAGATCATCCTTGATTCCTGATGCGCCACATCTGATCAATCTATCATCCTTGTTTTCCTTGCAAGACGAACTAGATATGTATTTATACTCGGGGTGGCACGAAATTTCTCTAAGCGAAACGTACTTGGGTTACTCCTGAGTCATAATCCTCCAAGTTCAGAGTAACCTTCAAAACAATGTTAGAAATAGAGAAATTCAATTTCTCAATCTAGAAAATGTAAAGGTTTCCAAAGAGTTAACCATCCCAGGTAGATAGCCAGTGTTATCTCCAATTTTCCCTTCCCATGCTCCCATCTTTTTAATAAACTTGTCAATTTGAAAGAGGTAGTACATCTTTCCCCATCCACTAGTTAAGCCAGAATCACATTTTGGTCTCATTCTCTACTTTTATCTGAGTGCCTTTTTTGTCGCCTTTTGAATTTCTCTTTCAAAAAAAATTAAACTGTTGAAAAACACAAATTTCACATGTATTTAAGGGATAGATTTGGCTTATTTTGATTGACTACTGTGTAATTTCCGTCATGTTACTCGCACTTTTGTTTTTATGTAGTAATTTGAGATTGATTTTTTAGTGTAATTAAATTAGTACTATTTTAATTGTAATGAGAGATCAGTTGATAAGGAAACATTTAATTAATTACTTCCTCCATTCCATGTTAATAGAGGCGTTTCATTTCTGCACTCATTTTGAAAACATAAGGAGTAATAAATAGTTAAAGCGGAGAAAATGTAAAGTAAGAGAAAGAATAATGTAGAGAAGATTAAGACGGAGCGGAAGGAGTATAATATACTAGTAATAACCATAATTTTTTACTTTTAGTATAAATAGTGTAAGTAGTTTGGGACGAGTCGAAATAGACTAGTGCGAGTAATATGAGACTGAGGAAGTATGATTTTGTCTATATTCTTATCAGTTGGTTGTGTACTAAAACGGGCTTAAAAAGGGCAAGAATAGATGATACTAAGTCTGGAGTCAAATTGCCAGTTTCGCAAAGACATCGACCGGGGCAGAGAATTTCCAACGGTCTGCGGGAACGAGTCAGAGAGTCTTGAACATGCCCAGTGACCCCCTGAGTTGGGTCCTAATATGGTTCAGTAAAATTGATAACCCTTTTTGTGTGTAAAAAAACTATTGATTGAATCGTGCCATTTGTAACGAGACAAAAGGAATATTATAAAAATAAAGTTGAATCAATCAATAGTTTTTTTACACACTCATTCGCAACCAAATTTAATTACGTTCACTCATTTTTGAAAAATAAAGTTCACAAAACTAGTAGAAATTATTATGAGGAGTCACTAAATAAGCGTGAAATGTTTAATTTCTGAGTGCTCCATAACTGGAAACGCGAGAATCACTTGGAATTTCGATAGGCACAAAATGCTACAAAACTAGGAATAGGAATAGGAATAGCTACTGAAATTCATGATGCATGAGATCACAACAATATTGGGTATTTAAGAAGTTCCAATAGGGAGTAGTATTATATTCTTTGTCAATATCTCCTTCTAAAAAAAGTGCATTATATTGGATCCTCATTTTGTCCCACTATTAAAATTTTTATTTTAATAGGAGTATATATAATACAATAATGAATATTTTAATATATTTTCAAAAAATATAATAAAGAATACTATAAATTTGGAACGGGGGATCACAAATGTGCACGTAACCATTTAAAATGAATTTAATTACAAATTGGAGAGAGATACTAGTATATTCAAGAACGTACTACCGCTTCTATTATGTGATTGAGAGTTAACATTTCAATTAGTTCTATATATATTTAATCCCAACTAAATAAACATATAAGTAGATTAACTCTTTTATATAATGAGTGAACTTTTGGATAACCACGTGCACCCGACTTTATTTATTTATTAAATGATAAATGAATATAAATCTAAAATCTGCATCACGGTGCACTCTAATTCAAAACTTTTCACATACCATTAGACATGTACATTATCACTAGGCTATTATCACTAGGCTAACACAAGCAAACAATTTTTGTTTGATAACTCATTATAAAGTTGAAGAGCTGAACCATGTATAATTTCCAGATTAATACAACCACTACAACAAAAAAAATTGGAATTTCCACATTAATACAACCACTACAACAAAAAAAATTGGAATTTCCAGATTAATACAACCACTACAACAAAAAAAATTGGACAAGGCCACTTTCTAGTGCAATTAAGGACTTTAATTTGTGTGTCTAATTATACCATCAACGCTTCCTAAAGTGTCCTTAATGTTAGTATCTCAACTAAAATTACGGAACACAAATAAAAGCATTATAAACAAGCAAAAGATTAAAATAATTTGTCTTCAACTTAACGACGCTTTCTTGTGCATCCTAAATTATGATTATTTTTTAAAATTTCAAAATGCTAATAATTGCATCTCAATTTTTGTGTCCCTAAAAGATATTATGTTGTTTTTAGTGAACGGTTAAGAACCATAATAGTTAATCTTTTTTAACCACATGCATGTTTAGATTCAAGTCCAAATTCACTTTGTTTTGGCTGAAGTTAAAAACAAGATATATATATATATATATACATGTGCACACACACACAATAATTATGCTGATAAAATAAAAGATTTGAATTATTGAGATTCACTGCTTAAGAAAAAAACTAATCAATTTCCTTGACATTATTCACATATTATAGAATCTAGAAGATGTAGAACATATAGAGTAGACCATACAATTAATCCCACTTGGTCCATGAATTATGTCAAAAATCAATATTTCCTAACCCTATATTGTACAAATTTTTGTTGATTATGTTACATAGCTTAATTAAAGCTATTGATTTCTTTGTCACAATATGACTAACACTATGCTCTGATTACATACCACCTACCCAGCCTATAATCACTACTGGTGTAGAAGTTATATGTATTTAAACCACTCATGAATTATATAAATTGAAGTTTGAAAAATTCATTCAAAATCTTTGCTAACCCGAACTGCCTAATTAAGCTCAAATATTGCGATTTTTTCCATTATTGAACTACTTGTTTCTGTTTATAATATATTTTATAGTTAATAATTGCTGAAATGCAGTTTCTTACTTGTATAGTTTGATTGAATGTTAATTGAATATATTGAATGACTATATGTGTAGGTTTTTAACCTTATTTCAACTAAACTGGAGCAGCGTATAGGAGCTCTTAAATTTACCTTTACTTTGTACTGTGCATTAGGATTTGAACTAAATCATATAGTAATAAGTCTGATTTCAACACCTCCATGCCTAAGTTAAATTATTTAGCAATCATATATATATTTGGATCTTATAGTTCTATTAGGGTTTCACTTACCTATAATATAAGAATTAAATTTATTATTCTTTAGATTTTCTCCTTTTTATAGGTATTGCTGTTTGAGTTATGATCCAATATTGTCTCCCTAGCTCGCTCGCTTAGATTGGGGTGCAATTTTTTGAACTAGGGTTCTTTTGTTTTGGAATGAACCTTTCGATTTACTGTTGATTAAGTAATTAACCATAATTAGTTAATCAGCTTCTAATTGTAAAATATTAATATTATTATTAGTTATATCTGAGGTAACTATTCATCGAATTTAAACTGGTCATCAACAATCACTCCTAAATTTAAATTTAAATATTATTATTAGTTACATCGGAGGTAACTATTCATCCAATTTAAACTGGTCATCAACAATCACTCCTAAATTCAAATTTAATAGTGATTGTTGGTGGCCAGTTCAAATTGCTCAACGGTGAAGGGAGGATATTAATTTGTTTTCACAGTATTCCAAATTGAGTATAAAACTTTTAGCAATCGAACTAATCTTGCTTTCTAATACTATCTATTAAGATTAAACTATTTGTACTTTGTTCAAATTTTAAAAACGTACTTACTTTGTAAATATAATACTCCATGAAATTGAAATTTGAAGCACAATATGACTGTACGTAGTAGAATTACTGGTAATAAATTTGTAATACAATTTAAATTTTAAACCATATAAGGAGGTCACTTAATTAGAAATTTAGAATAAAAATTATTAATTAATAAGTTAATTAAAAAGGTTGGTCATGCATGACATTGCATGTAACATTTTAGTCAGAGTAAATCAGGCACAAAGTTGGATTGCATTAATGATACTAATAATATAGAGTCTACACTAATATTTAGAGTGGGAACAAAATCAACTGCTGAAATTAAACTGATGTCAAATAAAATACACTATTCAACTGCGATAATTAGATACAATGAATAATTGCATGAGTCACTTGTTCATCATTAATTCCATTGTTTAATTACTTTACAGCGTTATCGTCTAAATTAATTAAACTATACGATGCTCCCAAATTTATTGTGTGTATATTTATTTATAAACACCCAATAGTTAAACAGCTAGCAACTATAATTATCATCTTTTATTTGATCCTAATTAATCTCTAGTTAGTTGCAAATTCATTCGGAGAAAATTGATTTAGCAACAGTAATAGCCCAACTTTTATCGTTAAATCAATCGCAATTTTATTTAATAATAATAATAATAATAGGGATCTTGGTCTCTAAAACCATGAACTTTGAGCAAATTTTGATATTTTCCACGAACTTTAAAACTGGTCTAAAAAATCACAAACTTTACATTTTGTTTGTTATTTTTCATGGCATGTCAATCACCATATCTAACCAACTTCGGTGGATTTTATCCTATTTGACACTACTAACTCAACGTGATTTTCTACGTAGCATTTTATCCTACTTATCATGAACTAAAAAAGTAGTCTAAAATATCATAAACATTTCACGGTTGCTCACGTATAATAAGATTTTTGCCAAAGTTCTCTTATTTGGGCTGCTATAGGAAAAAAACAAACAAAAGGTAAAGTTTGTGATTTTTTAGGCCATTTAAAGTTTATGGAAAATACCAAAATTTGACCAAAGTTCATGATTTTAGGGACCAATATTTCATAATAATATCAGTGACAATATGTAAAAATAGACCTATAAAATGATGTTGTTTTGCTGAGCTGCTTGTTTTTTTACACTCATTTTTTAAAAATCATAATAAATAAAAACAAATGATTCAGCTATAAGGGAACGAGGGAGCAGTATATAGTATCTCAATTTTCTATATGGGTTGATTTTTTATTAAAAATCGACTAGCAACTAGAGTTTCCAACCTACAACATTTAAGAGATTTGAATAATGTATTAATTGAAATTCGGGCTAAAAAATGTGTTTTTCCAAAAAATTACAATAAGATAGTAAATTAAGTTCAAGTACTAGTAGCATATTTTTCATTTCAAAATATGATATATATCCATGTAGTAGGTACTTAGGTGATAGCTCTGGAATAAAAGTGGAGTTTCTTTAAGAAATAAATAAAATTAGTATGTCTCTACGGCTTTATTCCCACAATGTTAGCTGTAGCATTAGTTTAGTCTTTTGAATTAGGCAATACTGATTAAATGAAAATTTTAACATTTAAGTACAGTCAGCAACCTAACTAAAAGACTATTTATCCAAAAAATGGGTACGATAATTAATTAGTGGTACCTAAATTACACGAGGCCAGACTATCTACAAACATCCTGTTAATTGTATTAATACGTAGTATATCTTTCAGAATACATAGGTAGGTTTTCCCCTTATTTTTAATAATTTCAGCCTTTAATTTGCCAAATGTAAACAGATTAATTTGATGGCTGAATTTTAGTATAATTCGTAAATTGGATGACGCACAAACTATATACAGATTTTTGTTAGATCTATCTGACTTCTTTAAGAAAAATGTAAAATCATTATAAGTAATTATTATTATTATTATTATTATTATTGTTATTATTATTATTATTTAATTCAAATGAAACAATCAAAATGATCACGACATTGTAAATACGTTGTGAAATAGAGTGCGGTCCATATGTATAGACTTCTCGTTTTGGCAATAAAATTACCTCTCGGCTAATTTATAGGCCTTCTGTTGGGCCAGGCCCGCAAAAAAGTAAGTGACCTCTCGGCTAATTTATAGGCCTTCTGTTGGGCCAGGCCCGCAAAAAAGTAAGTGTTTAGGAGCTTATTGGGAAATCCATAAAGCCCAAAAGTTCGAAAATTAAACATATTGAAGCCCAATAATATCAAAATCCGATGCTCGAGAAATTCTTAGTATTATTGAAGAAATCATGACGAGATCAAACTCGAGGAGGTGCCAGTGCCATCATGCTCAACTTGATCAAGGCCGGAGACGAGACGTCCCTGAGTAGAGTTCCAACATACGGAGACGAGATTTTCCAAGAAAAACATGTCGATAAACAAGCAGGCCTTCTTCGTAGATGCATAGCCGAAAAAAGGACAACTCAATTCACCTATCCAGGAAGGGAGAAAATCCGGTTTTGTTTTCAACACGAATCCACGGTTACTAAACAGAGAAGGAATTAAGACGCCGATACCAACAAGTCAGCTAAAGATGCGGTGAAAGCTTTGACAAAAACACAAATAAATCCTTATAATAGAGTCATGAATGTGATGATAGAGATGATGATGATGGCCAAATTGACCTGAATGGCTGCGACGACCATGTCAACAGTAGCTGTAGACGTCTCTTACTACACGAATTGCATCAAGCTTTACTGAGAAGGCTCTGCAGTTTACCACTTTTAACAGCAGCTTGCAGATCTGACATCCAAAGAAATAAGACAGCAGATACTGTGTTATGTTGTGCGAGAGACGAAGTAAATGTTGCTATCGAGAGAGAGAGAGGCCAAGGCCTACCATCAGAACCGCCAATATGCTTCCCATTTACAAACACTTGTGGGACAGTTCGTCGCCCAACCAATTCCAGGAGAACGTCCTGAATCTTATATCCGTCATCTGCAAGTAATCAACCATGCACCGAACATACATCAATCACCCGACATAGTAGATTTTGCAACAGAAAATAAGACAAATACATCAAGGACAAACAAGTACTAATAGATTAACGAAAAGAATGATTACCCCGAAGATCAAGCTCCACGACATAGGGCTGCTCCTCGAGTTCACTAAATACGCGCTTGGCTCGCAAGGAATATCTGATCCGAGAAGATAGCAAACACATGAGCTTAAAAGCTGCTAAAATCAGAGATACTACAATTTTGAACTGAAAAGGTTGAACAATGCATAATGAGGAATGTATTTTGTTTGATTACAATTTCCCAACATCTTAACCAAACCCTCCGAAATTCTTGCACGGAGCCTATATATTCGAACTCTCTCTCAAACCTTAATTTTGAACTAAAGACAGGCGACATTGATTTTGCCGATAAGGTTCTTAAAACACAGCAACACGCCCTAAATTCAGCATAACAATATTCAAATCTAACAATGGAAAAGATAAGTTCTTTGCATAGTTCTTCAACAACTAACTTCATATCTACACATTTCACTCCCCCTCGTTATTTCGAATCGAATGTTGACTCCATAGAACATTATACACAAACACTACAAACTCCTTGACATAAAAGTACCAATTATTTCCATAATTTCAAGATCATACATCAATGAAAACTAAAATTGAAAAAACAAACACATTAAAAAAACTCATATTACCAATCTAACATAGATAAATACCTCAACTTGGTAAGAACTTACGGGCAATATGATTTGGAGAAAATGGCAATTTTATTAGAATAAATAACATTTTCGACAAAAGCCGACGGCGAATTGGAAGCTAGGGTTTTATGGGGCGCATTGCCGATCACCAAAATACAAGCCACCGCGGCAATCAGAGCTGATCGCCGCTGCAAACCAGCTCCAAACATCATCAACTCGCCCGCAACGGCGTCGTTTCCACACCTTCGCAGCTGGGATTCGCAGATACAGCTCAATTGCAGATTAAACCTTCTCGGAATCAAATTCACACCTTCGCAAAGCCACACAGTTTGGTTACGGAAAGATCACCGAAATTGGGGTGGAATAGAAAAGGGAAATTCAAGAATTTGAGTAATTCTAGCGAAGATTCTGAGAAATTCACCTCTGTAGAAATTGGAGCGTGTAGGGAGCCGCGTTGAAGAAGGTAAGTGGACCAGCTGAAGGGGCTTTGACGAAGCGTTCATTACCTTGCAAATATTTGCGATTTTCTTGGAAATTTTCGAAGCTTCAATTGTAGGACAAGATTGCGATTTGGGGATTCCCTTTCCACGAAATCTTGACTAGGGTTTGTCCCTTTCAGGGATAGATAAGTAATTTAGCCACCTTGTTTAAGAATGAAAATTTAGTTTAAAATTTGATTTCAATAAATCCTACTATTATTATTCTTATCTATAATCATACACATCTATGATCTATCTAATATCTACTCTATAATAAAATATTATTGTAAGAAGGTATGACTCGTATGAGCCGAAACGTTCTAAAACTGATCTTCTATGAACTAAATCAATCTAAAAATAACTTAATCGATATCTAAAATTGTAAGGGTGCATTACACGTCATACACCACCTTGTATCATAATATCGCCTTTATAGTAGCCGTTAAATTGATATGACGGGTGGCCCAGGTTTCTGCGAGTTAGCCCCTAAATCAGTGTAAACAATTATTGAATTGATTCACACTAAATAATAAGGACTCGTTTAATAAAAAAATGGGATACGAGAAGATATATAAAATAAGATAAAAAATATGGGCTTTATGTTAAGATATGCAAGATTTTTTTTTCGTTATTGTTTGATTTAAAAGAAATAATCTAAATTTGTATAGTTTATGATATAACATGGCTTAACTTGATAAATTGGTGGGTTACATAAACATGGTTAAAGTTATAATTTTAGTAAAATTGGGTTGGACTTTGTCTTATATTGGGCTTTGAGTTAAGTTTAATTATGATATCAAACAATTAGAAATGTCCATACATAATTTAAAACCATAGGATTTTAGAAAACGTGTGGTCTACAATTTGCCACGTATAATTTTTGTTTTTATTAATTAAATCGAAAAAGATAAAAAAAAACTCCAAATTAGGGTTTCGGATGAAAATGTCAATATAGTGTTCCGAAGATATCAACACAATGCTTTGAGAATGTCAACACAATGCTTTAAGAATGTTAACTCATTGCTCATATTGACATTCTATATGTACTCCTATTATATTGACATATTTTATATAGTATGTTGACATTTCTGCTGTACGAAAAAATTGAAAATTTCCGAATTTTTTTTCAAATTTTGACGTTAGAATATATGCATGTAGGATATCGTTGGAATCCTTATAAAATTATGTTATATGAATTTAAAGTTTTGGAATTTCTTTTAAAAGTTAGTTATAACTAACTTGACATTAATACCCCTATTGATATTTATTAGAATTAATCCTATAGCCTTATTGACGTTTTTGTTGATCGTATTGATATTTCAGGGTTGATGGTCTAGGCCTTTAATACCCGGGGAGTGTTATATTGCTAACTCAATGCTTAATTGCTAACTCAATAATAGCCATTAGATATTCAAATTAAAGGCCTAGACATCAACCCTGAAATATCAATACGATCAACAAAAACGTCAATAAGGCTATAGGATTAATTCTAATAAATATCAATAGGGGTATTAATTTCAAGTTAGTTATAACTAACTTTTAAAAGAAATCCCAAAACTTTAAATTTATACAACATATATCAAATTAAAGATAATTTTATAAGGATTCCAACGATATACTACATGCATATGTTCCGATGTCAAAATTTGAATTTTTTTTTTGAATTTTGAATTTTCGTATTTTTTACGTACAGATTTATGTCAATACACCTTACATAATATGTCAATATTATGCTTGTAAAATGTCAATATGAAATTGTGTTGACATTATTATGTCTTCGTGTTGATGTATTTCATACACTGTATTGACATTATATTTCTAAACCCTAAATTTGATACTTGCTATTATCTTTTTAATATTAAAAAATGAAAAACAAAATTACACATGACAAATTGTAGACCACAAGATTTTTAAAATCTTATGGTCTTAAATTAGTTGTTGTTAGCAACTAAAGGATGAGTTAGCAATTAATCACTCCCCCGACCCATATATTGATATATACTAGTAAATCTTTATTATGAATCCATACTATTAAATTATACTGATTTCATATACTAAATCTTTATTATAATCCATACTATTAAATTTTTATACTAATTTAATATTAAATATTTATATCGATCAATACTCAAATGTATATTGATCCATATCTTAATTGGACGGAGGGATTACCTAATTAGTTAATTGTATATTGATATATAATTATAGATTTCATATTTTCATATCATCTAAACATAAAAAACTAATATTTTGTTAGTATCCTTACTTTTAAATTTAATACATTACATTATAAAACAACTTTAATCGAAAAAGTTTTGGCAAATTTAATATTTTAGGTAATTTAGATTTGTGCGAAATAATCAGCTAATGACACGTAGAGTTTTCTAACATTGGTACTGAGATTAGAGTACGTAGCATTTCCTTGTTTCTTCACTTGGCCGAATAACACGCATATCTCAACCGAGTCTTTCCATTCTCAAATTTCTCATCCTTTATCTCATAATTAAATCTTAATTTTGTGTTAAATCATAGGAAACCAAAAACGATGATTGTTTGATATGTGATTTATGAATCCAAGCAATATCATTATTCATTAGCAGCAGATGAGAGCGGAAATTGGAAATTCAAGGTCACTTTCATCTCTCTCTTTCTCTTTCTTTTTGTGTCAATTTCCTCCAATTTTACATATTTGTGTATGTATTTAGATGGTTACACTTTTGCAGATAATAGATCTTTTCACACTCAAGAATATGGCGTTATCTACAGATCAAATCTTCTTGCTGGAATTAGTAATATTTATTTAATTATTTAGTGTATGATACATGTAAATACACGGTTTAGGGTGTATGGGAATAGGATAATTAGATATATATTCACAAAATATCATAGTAATTAAAAATAAAATATAATAATATAAATTAATTAAAGTTTAATTAAGTGTAATCAATATATTTATGTGACGAGATTCTGTTCTTTTACAATTAGCATTCGGATATTTCTTAGTACCTAAGATTTTATTTTTAGGTTGAGAAATTTGTAAATCCCTATTTTTCCAAGTCAATACACAAGTCTCCACCACCCAAAAGAGTGAAACTTCGGGTTCAAGACTTTTCCAAGTAAGTCTCTCTCCCTCTCTTGTTTATATAATTACTGCTTTTTTGTTTGATTCGTTTCACTTTGAGAGAATACTACTACGCTAGTGTTGGACGGTTAGTTTTTCCTACTTTTTTTAAGCCAATAATTTTACTTTTACGTGCTTTTTTTGTGAGAATTAGTAAAATATAGTAAGAGTTAGCATACATTTGTTTTTCCTTAGTGATCTTATTGATGAATTGATGATAGTTACAATGTTTATCTTGTAATTCAAATTTGTTTTTCTCAATTTGTTGATTTTGATCTGAATAAATAAGTGATGATTACGTTGTTGTTGTTTCTAGTCTAAATCAATCTATGTGTTGTTTGAAAAGGGTGATTGACTTAGTAATCTTCTCAATTTGATGATTTTGATCTGCCTAATTATGTGATGATTATGTTGTTGTTGTTGTTTCTAGTCTAAATCAATCTATGTGTTGTTTGAAAAGGGTGATTGACTTAAGTAATTTTCTCAATTTGATGATTTTGATCTGCCTAATAATGTGATGGTTATGTTGTTGTTGTTGTTTCTAGTCTAAATCAATAAAACTCATGATTTTGTGTTGTGTGACAGAAATGTATCTGAGCTTGCCTCCATTTCACACAAGGAAAGAGGTGATGGATCTGAGTGATGTAATCAAAGAAAACCTCCTCCCTTTCCTCCCTGCAAAATCCCTCATCAAATTCATGTGTGTCTCCAAGGAATGGAACCAATGGATCAAATCCCCTCTCCTCGCCTTCCAGCAAAGCACCCACTTCACCAAGCTCTCCGGCTTCTTCGCCCAAAGAAAGCACCACGACCCCACATTCATCACCCTGGACTCCACCTCCTGTGGTGTCCCAATGCCCAGCCTCAGCTTCCTCCCCGAGTCCGTCGACCTCCTCGCCTCCGGCAGCGGCCTCCTCCTCTGCCGAGGCCGCGAGGCCAGCGAGATCCTCTATGTCTGCAACCCGGCCATCAAGGAGTGGACTGCCCTGCCCCCTCCCCTGCTTTACCACGGGGCCGGGGCTGGCACCGTCCTCGCCTTCGACCCTTCTGCCAGGAACATCGAGCAGAGGTATAATTTGATATGCGCTGTGCCTGTCCTCGGCTGTGGGAACGGCAGCGAGCTCAGCTTCGAGCTTTACAACTCGAGGACGCATCTATGGAGGGTGTTGGACAACACGCTAGTCGAAATGGTGGAGGATCTCGCCGTGGTTGGCCCCGGCTTCTACATGAAGGGGGTGGCGTACTGGCTGACAAACGCGGGGATGGTTGTAGCGTTTGATGTCGAGAGGGAGCTGCACGAGGTCATACCTCTGGAAACACCTCCTTCCCTTCGTGTCTCAGAGGGCGTCTTGACAGAGATGGGAGGGGAGCTGTGCTACATCGGGTTGCGCCACGTGTGGAGGGACAGGTACGAGATCATGATCCACGGGGGGATGGCGTTGAGCTTGCAGCGAGGTGTGGAGATCACCATTGGGGAGGTGGGCTGTTGCCGGTTTAGGATTCTGCCCGGGTTCGATGGGAAGACGGTGATGATTGTGGGGGAGAGTTGGATCTATTGTTATGGGATAAGTGATGGGAGTCTTCAAGGGAAGATTGGAGTTGAGTATGAATCTGCTTCAGCAAATAAGCATCTGGCTTATGTGAACAGTTTGGTTGAGTTGTTTTAGGTTTAGTTTTGTTTTAGACCTTTTTAAGATAGTTTTACAGTGATTGTTATGTTTGGGGTTTGTTGCTTAAATTCTTTTTAACAACTCATGTTTCCGTTATCATCAATGCATGTCGTGTGTATATTGAATATTGGTTCCATATTGTGTTTCAACCTCGTGTTTTTCATTATCATCAATGCACGCCACATATAGTGTATATCAACGTAAATATTGATTGCATATCTTTGAGGTTAGTACAAGCATAGAGGCGAAGGACGACGGTCGGGCGACGCGTCCAAACTTTTGCCCGACTCGCTCGTCCATCGACATGCAGTGGTCGGACGATTGCGGACGATGCCTCGTCCGGACGAATTTCTCGTCATTGCGGATGCTCTTATAGGTCATTTTATTCATCAATTTCTAGCGCTGGCTTAAGAATTCAACATGTAAGCTTCTTCATAATCTTAAAAATCAAATCTTTATTCATGAAACACGAGAGGAGTAGCAATACCTTCGCCTTAACAACAAATTACCATCATTCTCTACAAAAATCCCAAGCTGATATGTTCAATATTTTATTACTACTATTATTTAGTTGCATTTTTTAGTCAGATAAATTAGAGATTTGCATATCTTTTCTAATTTTCTTATCCATTAAGTTGTATTATAAATAGGGCTATTGTTATCTTGGGAATTAATCAATCAATGAAATAATATATTTTGCCTTTTTATCGTTATTTACTTTCGATTTTCTTCATCTTCTTCTAGTGCTTTCATCGCGATCTCATCCTGCATTCATGAATAATAACTAGGAAATCATTATGTCTTCTCTATGTAACCGGATAATGGTTGTTTACAACAAATTAAACAAGAGGTGTCGTTGTTTGCCACGGCGTGACATAGGCCGGCACCATATATTGTAGCAACACATATGAATCCGTGTAAGTGAACAAGTGTTGTTTTTCGTCAATCACTTTCAACCTCTTGTTTAATCTGTTACAGACAACCATTATCCGGTCATATAGGAAAGACAAAATGATTTCCTCGTTGGAATTCATGGATGGAGGATGAGATCGCGATGAAAACACCAGTTGATAAAAGAAGAACCTTATAAGTTCGAAAAGATAAGAAAGTCGTATAGAAACGTTGGTCGACAAAAGTAAATAAAGATAACAATAACTCTATTTATAATATTAATACTAGAAACAAATATCTAAACATAACATATGATAAATCAATAACTAAATTAAATAATGTACCAAAAAAAATAACTAAATTAAATATAGGGATTCAAGCAAAGCGTGGTCTGCTGATTTCTCCAATCTGACATACAAAATCAAGCAGTATATTGAAAGAATTCGTAGTAAATTGCTAAATTTTGATGTACGAACAAAAATTAAAAGAAAAAAAAAACACTGATGCTAATAGGAGTATTTTTTATTTATTTTGGTTTATATATATCTAAGTAATAAAGTTAGAGCAATAATAAAATTTCATGAGCTGTCTTTAGACTCAAACTCCACATACCCAAACTCCCATATTTATAGCAAAAAGCCTTGAAATTGCAAAGCTACCAGCAAACTTTCCATCTCCCTTTCTCCCTTTACTGCAAATGGCTAGCTTTTCTCTTTCCTCTGCAACAGTCAAACATATGTTGTGGAATAATTATGCATCCAAGACCAATTCTTGAAGAAGAAGAAAAATGGATTCTTTCTCCATGAAAAAAGATGAGATTTTGAAGGAAGCCAAAAAAATCACTCGTCTCTGTGATGCTGAGGTCTCAATCATCTTGCTCACCACCCACAATTTCTATCTATACACCAGCCCCACTTCCTCGTACGTTCAAATTTCTATGTTTTGTTTGATCTATGTTGGCCCATCTTGGATTTTTTGCATTTTCAGAGGAAAGATTTGATTTTGACATGATTTCTTTCACTTTCACCTGTTTTTAATTGGTAGGATGAAGAAAGTCATTGATCAGTATGATAGGGTTTAAGTTCCCTATCAAGAGATTTGTAGAGCACTCGAAGATTGAAGATAACTTCCTAGTTGAAGTTCTAGGGTTTTGGAACAAGAATGAGAAAAGAAGTATTTTATTTCTTAATTCTCAATGAATCAAAATGATAGAGAATTCTATTATTTATAGAATTCTAAACTCTAAAACCTATCTTGCCAAGCAAGCAAAATAAATAAATAAAAAGATTACAAAAGACATGTAAATCAAATAACTAATTAAAATAAAAGATATAATATTAAAGATGATCTTCGGCGAGATTTGCTAACTCGAGGACCCTATCACAGTACCAGAGCACAGTGGGTGTTGATCTATGGAGCAGTCATTATGAGGTTTAAAGATCACATTTTTAATTTTATGATTTTGTGTTTTTCTGAGAAGGGTTTTGAGGAATGACCATAAAAAAGTTATCTTTTTGTTTTGGGTGCAGAAAATGCAGGATGAGTTGGGGAGATTGAAAGATGAGAACACTGCACTTAAAAGAGAGATCATGTATGTAGTTCTTTACATCATTTTTTTCCATCTTTGATTAAGACATCAAATTTTTTTAGATTAATTATATTATTACACTATTTATCACTGGAAGGCAGAGAAGAGGTGAAGAAGTTGATGGTATGGATATAAAGGAACTATGCAATCTTGAGGAGGAAATGCTTAATGCTGCCAAAATCATACAAACTAGAAAGGTTTCATTTGCATCCAATCCAAATCTCTGCTCTTTATTGCTTTCACTCTTGTTGTGTTTGGATCTACTAAGAATTGTTGCTAATTTCTTTATAGTTATGGATTATTTGAACTGAATTAAGCTGTCTAATTAATTGCTTGGTTAAGTAGTTTATGAATTAGCTTGTCTCACCCTTTGCCTTATACTTTTGATATGAAGAAGCACAATGATCCAACATGTATGCAAGTTAGAATTATGTTGATGTTGTGATTACATATATCTTGTAAAATTTGATTTAGTCCATTTTGCATTATTTTTATTTTTATGTAATTTGTAGACTGATACACAGTTTGGTCAATAATTTCTGAATCAGAACCTAGTGATGCACAGTCGTATTGATACTTACAGGAAAAAGGTTAGTGAAAATATAACATTCTTGAATCTTGATGATTCTCATAAAATCAGCCCTTATTTCTTGCTTTCAAACATTAGTTTCTTGGCAAATTTTGCAGGTGAGAAATTTGGAAGATATTCAAAGACATATATGTCTCAACTTGGTACTAAATTGATATCTCAACCCATTTTATTATTAATTCTCTTAGAAAAAGAAACCAACTTTTTTTTGTCTTAAATCTTGATCACTCCATTTGCATGATTTGATCCAAGTGTGCACTGTTTTCCCTTATTGAAGGAGGAGGTGTTCGAGCGTCGACACGGGCGAGTGATGGACCGGGATGGCTTCGACTCTGCTGAAGCGTTTGCAGGCATAGTTCATCCCGCCAATCCCGTTCCTGTGCAACAGCTTGCTCACCTTCGGATAGACGAAGGCGAGGGTAGCTGTGTTACTACAGAAGCTGTGGAGGTTGAGTATTCTGATTAATTAGGGTAATTTGATGAGGAATATAGGTTGAGAAATGAGGAGACGTTGAACTTCTTAGTGTTAATTTGGGTTGTTTGAGGTTGTCTTAACTCTCTGGATTGTTAATTTGTGGCTTTTAACCTTTGGATCCTCTATTTATATTGCATCATGTTAATTACATACTACTCCATGTTTTATTTTGCATCATGTTAATTATGCTAGTTTATGATGTTGTGACATTTAATATGTTTATGGAGTAAATTTTATTACTAATGTACTAATAAAATTGTTATTTTAATTTTGAGCATAGTTTAGTAGTTATGCATATGCATAAATTTTTAACTTCAAAAATGAAACTTTATGAAAAAAAATTATTCCCCATAGTTTCCTTTTTTTTATTGGCACTATGGTTTAAGTTCAAATAAATGTTACAATTGCTGTTTCAGCATAGGAACATAGTGACTGTAATTTGTATTAAAAATGGAGTTAATTACATGCGTAACTTTCTTAAACAATTTAAAATTAACTGAAACCCAACCATAATCCCAAAATCAGTGAGGATAACTGAAATGTAAACATATTATACAAAAAGAAATCAATCTTATTTTCCTTTTCACAAAAAAGATAAGAATTCAAACATAGATCGAATCTGTCACGTCGATTTCATTTTAATCAAACAGGCAGTTAATAAAAAGATGAATTTTTCGACATTAGATCTCTATCACCACAAAACCCTCTCAAATGAACTAAAATTACAGTCAAACATAGCAAGTGAAATCCTCAAAATCTCACAGCAAATGGGTGGTTAGTGTTTCCAACAATGGAGATTTGAGAATTCTCGCATTACAAATTCAATATTTCGAGCCAGCATCTCCGCAATTGAGCTTCGAATTGCGATAATTTACGTCTTCATTTTCAATTTTCCGATAAAAATCGAATCTTTTTTCGCCCCCTTCTGAATTTGGTGGGAAAAGGGTTTGGATATTTCTGTACCAATTTCCTCTGTCACTCACGACAACCGCGTTTGAATGTGTTGAGTTGAGAGCTCAGAATTTCATGGATAGTGTTCGTTTTTTACATCGGTGAAATTTTCTCGTAGTGTTAGCTAATCTAATCAGCAGGATTTTGCAGCTTTGGGTGAAGTGGGAATGGGTAATTAGGGTTCACGAGCAGCTGATTTTGTATGGCGACGGCTCCTGCGGTGTCAATTCAGTGGATTCCTGAAGATGACCTCTTGCTGAAGAATGCTGTTGAGGTAGTCCCAATTTCGAATTTTGTTGAATAGTTGCGATTATGAGCTGATATTTGCTGTTCCAACACCCATATTTATCTGAATTTTGGGCTTTGATACTTTATTTCCAGTATTTGATTATGCTTGTTTCTGTGATAATTTTTGGGTTTGTAAATGTTACTCTAAATAGTAGGAATAGTTTTGTTGTGATTTTTACATGGCAAGAGCAATTAAGGAGTGCGCGGATTGTTCGACTAGGAATGTAAAGTGTCGTTGAATTGGAACTGCATTCTCGTGCTACCTATGTCCTATACTGGTGCAACAATTGTGCAGATTGTAGATTTTCCAGTTGCTCTTCGAATAAATGCTAAGTATTCTTCTTTTAGTCATAAAAAGTCTCCATAATAATCGATCAAAGGAAGAGAAATGCCAATTTTCGTGATGTTGGTTGAAGGTCTAGTTTTAGTTGATGGAGAAAATATTGTGCTCTTAGTTTGCATTGCGGTTCAAACTATTATATTGTTTGTTTTTCTTATCTCAGGCTGGTGCATCGTTGGAAGCACTTGCCAAAGGTGCAGTGCTGTTTTCTCGTAGATACAGTTTACGAGAGCTGCAAGAGAGATGGCACTCGCTTCTCTATGATCCTGATATTTCAGCCCAAGCTGCTGCTCAAATCTTTGAACTTGAGATTTCTGGTATCAACCATGCATCGAAATTTAACAGAGCTGAGAACCACACCATAGGAGGTAAAGAGGTTGCGCAAAAGAGGAAACATGCGAGCATCCGTCGAAAATATTATGCCATGAGAAAGAAATTCCGTAATGAATTATTCAGCAACAGCAATTTGGGAATTTTTGAACCCAATCCTCATGAATTCAGTGAGCAAAGTACTGATTTTCAGAAACAAGTGATGCATGATGCCATACCTGACCATCTATTACTTCAGGAAGAGGACATAGATATTTTGCGGCATGCCTTTCAGGGTCCAATAAGGGATATTTCTGTGGCATCACGTGCAAATAATGCGCCGGGAGGCTATGGATTTGATGGCGATGCCACTTCCTCACTAATAGAAGGTGGAAATGATATTTTAGAGGTTGATATCAAAAACAGAAAAAGTTCCATTGATGAGAATCCTCATAATTCTTCTGTTGGATTTAAAGGTACACAACAATTCAACCCCGCAAATTCGGATGGCTTTTCTTCTTTACAAACAAGCATGTTCGAGCCCAATCAGCCTCACTTGCGCCACTGGAGAAGAATGCAGGATGTTTCAGCTTCTTCAGTACCTACTAGCATGAACTTGCAAGATGCAGATCGGATTGCTGAAGATACGATCAGGCATGAGTCTGAGGATAAAGAAAATAGCTCAACTGTATGCACCGGTGAATATGGTGACCCAGACTCACTTTTGAACCTCTCGAATGAGGATGAGATATTGTTGGAGGACGTTGAAAATTGTGCAGCTAATAAATGTTGTACTGATAGTACTGGTGCAGTCATCCAAGATTGTATCAAAGACGGTCAAGAAAATGATAAAGCAAAACCTGAACCCGAGTCTGTCACAGTTGGAGAAGTTGTTCCTTTGATTGCTCCTAGTGCAACACCCGTGGTGTCCGAAGTATCCATGTCCTCTGTTCATGGAGACCAACCAATGAATAGCCAGCCAGAGGTTGATGCACCTTCAAAGTCAACTTTGATTTCAGATTTTACTGGACTCGGTGGTGGCAAGATCTGCTGCACTTTGAACACCGAGGACACGGAAATTCCATGCAATGATGATATATTCTTGCTTATACATCCATCGACTTCATTTGGTTCTTCTACAACACAGCCAAACTCCATGGGTTCTATGACATCTGCTCATCAAAAGGATTATGAACAAGGTTTAAAATTCTCGATGAAAGGAAATGAATCTGCAAAATCTTCTGTGTGGCCTCATATGGTGGGCACACAGGCGGTGCACCCGCTTGTAGGTCATACTGCCAAAACTAAACTTCATGATTCCAGAGAGCAGGCTTTACTTCCTGGATTTGCTACCAAAACCATTGGACATTCCACTAAAGGTGGATCACAGTATGCAATTCCAAAACAATGCAGCAATAGTCTGGTCAAGAAAGAAGTTGCTGGAGTTGATATAAAGGTGGTTTGCATTCCACATAAATTCAATTTTCTTCCTTTTCTGAACCACCGTGTCTGGAGTTTATAACACTTCCATCTACGGTTTAGTAGCTTACACAATTACTCTTTGCACACAGGCTGGACAAAACTCAGCAACAGTCACTAATATAATACAATCAACAGAAGCAGGCCCCTCGAGAAGCCAACATCCAGAATCAGCTTTTGACGACTCAGAGTCAGATGAAGTCGAATCTGGAATTGATGACGATGTACCTTATTTTTCGGACATTGAAGCCATGGTATTGAATCTTGACGGTCTACATGAATTTATTCTTCCCAAAAAAGATTTCAAGAAACTCCAATTTTGATCTTGCAATGTCTTCTATGCAGATACTAGAAATGGACTTAGATCCATACGATCAAGACTCCGGCATTGTTAGACAAGGTTTGTCCAGTTCTCTTGTTTGGTTGATAAACTCAATTCTTCCCGCATCCTAACGAAAAACTTCTGTCATTAACTTTGGATGCTAAACTTCACAACAATGCTTTTACCTGATTGTAGTTATCCTTCTCTTTTTACTTAGTGCACAATTATTTGTTCTCTTGACTCTTCAGTTCCAAGTTATCAGTATGATGAGACCAAGAGAACCATCATAAGGTTGGAACAAGGTGCCCGATCCTGCTTGAGAAGGGCTATGACATCACACGAAGCTCTTGCCATCTTGTATGGCCGCCATTTGAGGCATTACATCACGAAACCCGAGGTGTTGAAGAAACTACCTTTTTTATTCTCTTTTTGATTGGTTATCATGCATATTATAATAGTAATGTAAAGAAAGGTGATTGAATACGTCGATTCAAACTTTAAATTGATGGGAAAATGCTGTACATGAAATGCATCTACTGAAGGGGCTCTGAGTCACTGTTGCATTCATATCTGTTAACTTTCCTGCATTCTTGAAAATTACTATATATATCTCTATTCAGAGCAAGTGCTTCATTCATGTGATAAGTTTCAATCAAAATACAATAACTAGGCAACCCTGATTCAATATTCCAAGTAAAACCATGAATTCTGATACAAGATGCATGTCACAAATATTATTATAGCATAAATATCAGATGATCTGTGTCTTATTATAGCATCTCTGGGCCTTTTAGGGTTCACTGTGACTTATAGTAGTGTGCACACCATTTTTTTGTAAAACTGTCCCTTGATAGTCGTAATTTTCTAATCATGCGCATACGTGTTTCTTTGATCCTTACATGTTATTTATTGGTAATACTTTGTTGTTGATTCTTGTCCTGTGATTTTGATTTATTTTCAGGTTTTACTTGGAAGATCAACTGATGATATGGATGTTGATATTGATCTGAGGAAAGAAGGAAGAGCTAATAAAATCTCTAGGCGGCAGGTATTGTTTTGCATCTTTGTGCTTGATAAGTTTTTTCCGACGCGGTAAAGAATGAAGATAGTACTAAGAGCCTTACCTTTAAAAGTAGTAGAGGCATGTATAGGATGAGCATATATGTAAGACTGTTATAGGGTTCCGTACACTGTTTATGTATAAATTGAAACCTTAATTACCGCATTCATTTGGATCCACTCAGGCTATTATCAAAATGGAGGCAGACGGTTCGTTCTTTCTGAGAAACTTAGGTAAGAGTTCAGTGTTGGTGAATGGCGTTGCAGTAGCCTGTGGGCAGTTGCTGAACCTTAGCACAAGTTGTTTGATTGAGGTAATCTATCGAATTGTTTTTTCCATGTTGTTGCTTGGCCACTGCTTAATAACGAACATACATGTATAAATTTTGAAACTTGCTGCATTTGTAGATAAGGGGGATGAGTTTTGTGTTTGAGATCAACCAAGATTATGTAATGAAGAACTTGAGTAGATATTTCCTGAAAAATAAAGGAAAGACGGGCAAATCTGATTGGTCGGCCGAGGACGAATCATGAGCAATCAAAAGGGTTAAAAAGGTTCCATGGTAAGTTAATATCTAGGCTTACAACCCCAGGTTGAAATAAATTGCTCCCCTGTAAAATGTTAGTGTAGATATTCCGTGTTTTAGAGCTCGTTGATCTAGCCGCATTCCACACGCGCTGTCTGTGTGTTGTATACTTTCTTGATGTATTAGAAATTAATGAGGTTTTTATACACTTTGCCACTTTCAGCCACACTTTTTATGTGAAGAAGATGGAATATAGGACTTAGGAAATGGCCATGTGTGGGTGCTGAAAATATGAAGAATATACTTATTTTGCTTTTAAAAGGGAAAAAGAGGCCTTAATCATATGGATTTTAACCTCTTTTTACTATACATTTTGAAAGAGGAATTGATGTGCCCACATTTGCTTGGTTATTTATGTGACAATAATTATTCCTAGTTCCACAATTGTTTGTTTTTTGAAGTAGAAACAAATTAAGGATGATGGATTACATAGACAATTTGGTGGTGTGGTCCAAGGTAGAAAAGTAGTAACAAAAATATGTGAAGTTAGTTAAATGTTGGGGCAACCATTAAATTAAAAAGGATTTTTTTTTTTACTTGGGTTGTAGAGATAATTTAAATTACACGTGTATGATGCAATCGAGTGTGCTGTGTATGTTGCGATAGAGTAGTAGAGTTTCCCATTACCTAGTAATAATCGGATTAGTTAAGTTTTTGCACTTAATTACTTGAAAATGTCATCTTTTCAAAATCTTGTTTTGGTGGGAATTCTTTGCCTTTTTATTTGGGAAATGCTTATTCTAAATTGGAAGTAAGTGGCTATGTGAATATAAATTATACTCCTGTAATTTTGACCGTCTAAATATTAGTATATCTTCACTAAATGGGCCATTGATTTTTTTATAGTATTCGTGGTGATATACATAGAGGATGACAAACTATATACTACTATTATTATGGTTGCTGCAGGTTAATTTATGTACATATTTTTTAGTATTGACATCTTATGCAATTTCCGAAAAGTAATTGCTATTTATAGTAATAAGTTAGATTCTTAGTCATCTTCTTTCACAATTACTACTCCTATTAAATAGGTGTAACAAACGTCATTTATGAACACTGATGTGGGTACCTGTATTTGAAATTTTCCTCTTTTAAGTAAGTTTTAACGTATTGTCTAGTTTTTTTTTTTTAAGTTGAAATCTATGATTTTGATATCTATTTCTTTTTTACGAATATCTATTATACGAATTGAAAATACGGTACAATCTAGTACTCCCTTCGTCTTATTACAAGTGAGACAATTTATTTAGGTATATGCATTTAGTAGTGAAAAAAAATACAAAGAAAAAGTAAGAGAAATGATACAGTGAGACAATTTATTTAGGTATATGCATTTAGTAGTGAAAAAAATACAAAGAAAAAGTAAGAGAAATGATACAGTAAGAGAAAGAATATATTGTTTGTTACGATAAAAGAAAATGTCTTAGATCATCCACAATGGAGCGTTCTGTAGCCCGCCCTATAGGGCACCCTATACTCCGCCACAATGAGGAGGAGGAATCACGATGAAGGAATTGCAGATTGGACTTCACGATGGGAGGAAGAAATCTAACCCTAATTGATTAAATTTAATTTTTAACAGAAACTACACAAAGCGATGTCGTTTTGTGCGTGTAAAAACGACGTCGTTTTGTGTATTGACAGTCGGTATGCCATGTCACAACTCCGGCAGCCACGTAGGATAAGTTTTGGCCGGAAATATACCGGGTCGGGTCTTACGGGAAATTTACACAACCCGGTAAAGTTCATGATTTTTTACGCAACATTTATAGTTTATGGGAAAAACCAAACTTTTATAATTTTTAAGCAAATTTACCCTAAAAAAAAATATGTGTCACATATAATTAGAAGTGGGAGTATACAAAATTCCTTAGACATCTCAATGTTGGACATACAGAGCTTTAAAAATTATCATAACTCATTTTTCTCCCTATTATATCAACATTTTAAATTTTTGCCACCCAACACTTGTAATAGTGCATAGCCTGAATATCAACCCCAAAATTCATCCCAACTCTTATCACTATTTTTCACCTTTTTTTAAGTTATTGAGGTAGCAAATAAAGTAAAATGGCAAATTAATAGTAGTATAAATTAAACTAGGGGTGCAAATTTAGTTCTCGGGTTTCGGGTATATCCGATCCCGACCCAATACTCGGCGGGTTTACCCGAAACTCGAAATTGTGGGTTCGGGTACGGGATGTTAGAATTTTTGGATTTAGGATACCCAACTTATTCTCGATTAAAACTGATTAATTATGTAATTGTGATAAAAACTTTTATTTAGTATAGGGCCCGGCCTACTGCCAGTATGGTAAATTTATTTAATCACATTTAGATATATGACTTTTTTTAGTATACTACAACTCGATTTAGGGACTAGGGTTGTTTTGACATTTTATTATTCTATTATCTAGAGATATGTTCTATTTTATTTAAACATCATGTTGCATTATTAATTTCTTACTTTTTTTTCTTTTCAATATATAGTTATGTTTTCTCCATTTTATTTGCATGTTTATTTAAAATCTTAAAAATTTATTTTTTATCTCTTTTAAGTTTCAATTTATCCTGAAAAGTTCTTTATTTCACAATTAAGTGGTGTTTATTTGTCTAATGTCATAGAATCTTAATCAGGAGAAAGCTAAAGCATTAAAATTGAAGTTTAAATTTTTAATAATAGCCAATAAATAGTAATATTGTACTTCCTCCATCCGGTATTAGGAGTACCGGTTGAGTTGAGTGCTGGTTTTAAGAATGTTTGAGTGTGTAATAATAATTGGAGTGTGTGATAATGGAACGTGGGATCCATTTGCATTATTATTTGCTTTATTCTTTGGATGTGTTTTTATTTGTGCTTTTTAGTGTTCTATTTTGTAATATTATGGAAATGTCTAACCGGCACTCCTAATGCCGGACGGAGGGAGTATTATTTTAAACAACCTCATTCTCATCACAATATAATTTATATAAATAGATTAAATTAGAAATATAATAATTTCGGGTTTATGGGTATCCGATTAGTTGTGTTCACGCATCGAGTATTAGCGTACCCAAATATAATAAATCTCATTTTTTTTAATTAAATATACAGTACAATTCATTTTAGATTGTATGCAAGAATCTTAGGGGTGTAGTTGGTATGTAACCATTTATTAGTCTGAGTAAGTGACCGTTTTTTGCAGGCAGCTAAGTTAGATTCGGAATTTGCATGCATCTATATATCCTTCCATTAATCAACAAATGTCAAAACATGCGACAGCAATTAAACATTAATGAATTCATATGATTATTAATTTATTACTCCATGTATGTATGTCTATATAATTGCCAACGAGTATCATAGCATGACATTAATGCCACCACCACACTACACGCTCCTCCCCCTCTCCCTAAATATCATTTCCCATCTCTGCAACTCCATCACTCTAAACAATGGCACCTCTCTCTCTCCTCCTCCTCCTCGCCATGCTCATGCCCTCCCACTCCACCACCCACCCCCAAGACGTACAAGCCCTAAAGCAGCTCAAACGTACAATCTCCCCAAGCACAATCCCCCCTTCCTCCTGCATCTCCTCCTGGGACTTCTCCCTCGACCCCTGCGACTCCCTCTTCTCCGCCAAATTCACCTGCGGCCTCCGCTGCGACGCCTCCTCCAATTCCGATTCCAATTCCACCCTCCGCGTCACCGACATCTCCCTCGACCCCGCCGGCTACTCCGCCCCCCTCTCCTCCATCCCCTTCTCCTCCCTCCCCTTCCTCCAAACCCTAGACCTCTCCCAAAACAACTTCTCCGGCCCCATCCCCCCTTCCCTCTCCCTCCTCCCCCTCCTCCGCCGCCTCTCCCTCTCCCGCAACTCCCTCTCCGGCCCAATCCCCCCCTCCCTCTCCTCCCTCTCCCTCCTCCAGCAACTCTACCTCGACAACAATCTCCTCACCGATTCAATCCCCCCTCTCAATCTCCCCAATTTGAATCGCCTCGAGCTCCAATCGAACCAGCTCACCGCCTCCCTCCCCGACCTAACCCTCCTCCCAAACCTCAATTTCCTCGACGCCAGCGACAATTCCCTCTCCGGCGCCCTCCCCTCCTCCCTCCCGCCCTCCCTCATCGAGCTCGTCGCGCGGAACAACCAATTCGACGGCGAGATTCCGTCAATCGAAGCGCCGAGTCTGCAAGTGCTGGACCTGAGTCACAACAAACTCACCGGGTCGGTCCCAGCGAGTTTCTTCACTCACCCAAATCTGGAGCAGCTAACGCTGTCGTTTAACCAACTCGAATCCGTAGAAACACCCGCTGATTCGGGTCTGACCAGCCCGCTTATCTCCGTTGACTTGAGCAACAACCGGGTCCGCGGGTTTTTACCCGGGTTCATGGGCCTCATGCCGCGGCTGTCGGCCCTCTCGTTGGAGAATAACGAGCTCACCGGCCCGATCCCGATTGAATACGCTATGAAGGTGTTGGGTTCGGGTTTGGGGTCGGGTTCGGCCCAATTCGAGAGGCTGTTGTTGGGAGGGAACTACTTGTTCGGGGCGATTCCGGGCGGGTTTTTGGATCTCAAAGCGGGTTCCTTAACGGTTCGGTTAGGGGATAACTGCTTGTACCGGTGTCCGTTGAGATATTTCTTTTGTGAGGGAGGGGTACAAAAGTCATTTGAACAGTGCAGGGCTTTGGGCCCATTTGTACCTTGAGTTGGTCCCTAGCAATTAAATTTTGCAGAATGTATAATAATTTCATTCATTTATTTTTTCCATTGTTGAGAGAATTTAGGCCCATCATCGCTACTTGCATGCAATTATTGTTACGGCATCATGCCCTCAACCCATCCCAACTTGGCAACTCTCTAGTCATTGCATTTCAATTAATTTGCAATACTCCGATTTACTATTTTTATATCAAATAACTGTAAAATTGTACCCAATTCGTCCCATAATAGGATTCTTATTTACTTAGGCACGGTTTTAAGAAATGTAAAGAATGTTGAACGTGGGTCCCACTTATATACTCCATTCGTTCCTGAAAAGTGTCAATAATTTCTTTTAGTCCCTCCCCATAAAAAATGAACATTCTAATTTTAAAAAAAATTCTTTCTAAAGAGGTGACACTCATTATCCACTAACAATACTTTAATTAATTTTTCTCTCTATCTCTCTTACTTTACAAATTAAGCATTAAAAGTGCCGAATATTCATACTTTTCAGGGACAGGTGGTGGAGTATATAAGTAGGATTATATTAGTTTTATAATAAAATGTGAATGAAATAAGTTTATGGAATGTGAGACCCACTTACCATTTATGGTAAAAGTGAAATAGAAGTCTTACTGCGAGGCGAAAGAAAATGACAAAATATGCCTCTATTGTGTGACGGAGAGAGTAATTCATAACAATATAATTAATAAAGTTACTTGGATAAAATTAAAAATCCTACAAATAATAAATTCATAAAAAAACACTATTAAGATTTTAAAAATAAAAATCCTACAAAATATAAATGTGGCATTACTTATATTTATAGGATTTTAAATTTCAAATTAAAAGAAAAATTACCTCCATCCAACCCGTAGAACCACCTTCATCCGAATGCCGCGGCTCATGCTCGGAATGGGTGCCCACACCCCCATTCCTCCTCACCCTATCTGCAATGGACGGTGCTCCCATTGGCCTCCATTGCAGATGGCCTTAGGCTTCAAATTCAGTCCTCAAATTTATGAGACGCAATGTATGTTTTTTGTGATGAATTAGATTACATTGTGCTTACCTCAAAATAAAATGAGAGTTTGCGCACATCTACATTTAAAGTTTCCTTTATAACTAAATATTGAGTACCTTATTGCATAAACATGATATTCCGAGGGATGATCAAAAGTTGACATTTCATGCTTGAAAGCTATGCAAAGTGGGCTCGACATTTAGTGATGTTTGGATTTTATCACTCAGTGAAAAATAAATTATTGGACAAGTTTGTCGATCGAACTTGAAACATATAAAAAGTGGGCTCGGCAGTGTTGAAGTGTGCTCTGGAATGGGTCTTTCAATTTGGTTGAGTGGATGTGGTGGGCGTTGGACAATATATTAAAATGAATCATTTAATAATAAATCGATGGTAACTAATGACGCCATTAATAAAAGTTGAGAGGAATATATACGAAGTTGCTCGCAGTGGCGGAGCCAGAATTTTTTCGATGGGGGGCCCAAATTTCTAATTGATAATTTTCCAGAGCCGATAAGGAATAGCCGCATAAACAATAGAGGGATCATTAAGAGGAACAAATAGATAGTGAAAATAATAAAAACATGGACAATAAAAACTAGTATGAATATATTTGAAGACTAAGTCAATGTGAATTATTTTCTTAAATTATGAAAATATTAATGTGTGAAATTCATTACATGAATTACTTTTTGTGAGATAATCAACAAAACCTATAAATAAAAATTAAAGATGCTAGTATTATAGGAGTATGTATTTACATATGGGGATGATAATATTTTTAATTCATAGATTAAAATTAGAAAATGAAAGAAAATAATGATACGGTATGTTATTTCATATTTTTTGAGGTTAAGGAATAACTTTTTATTCTTAGATATATATATATATATATATATATATATATATTATTTTAAATTTTTTAATGATAGAGAATAAATATAAATATTCTATAATAATATTATAGCATAATAGGGTATTAAAGATTAAAGAGGAATATAAAAAGCTTTACAAAAAATGAAAGCAAAGAAGCTGGGCCTGAAGGGATTCGAACTCAGGATCTTTCGTTTGAAAGACTTAGAATGAAACCGACTGAGCTAGAGAGATAATTGGAATATATCGTATAGATATATTAAATATAATAATAATCCAAATGGGTGAGGGGCCCAAGGGCCCCCCTGGGCCCAGCGTGGCTCCGCCACTGGTTGCTCGATTTTATTTTTAACACTACTTATGTTAATACTCTCAACGTTTCATAGTAATAAAATCATTTAATTTTCTATACTCATTATAATTTTTGTATTTTTATTTTATATTCGATTTCTGCCATTCTTATTAGAATATAAATTCAATTAGCATACAAATTTAATTAAGGATAGGACATGAGAGCATCCGCAATGCGTCTTGCGGTTGGCTCGATCTTTATTGCCTCGCTGAGTGTCACGCTTGGGGAGGAAAATCAGCGAGCAAGCACCCCCACCTCCCCCACAAAACACACACACACACACACACGCAAATGGGGTGCACTTTCGCTGTGAAGCCCACTCGCACCTCGCATGGGTTTCTCTTGCTCGATTTAAAATCAATTTTTATTTTAAAAAATAGATTTTAATAAAAATTAATTTGAATATCATTTTAAAATTTTAAGTAAAATTTATTTCTGTGTGAATATAATATTTAATGCATCTCAGATTTTAATTAAACTAGTATCACACACTGTGCGATGCATGGTCCAATTGATTTTCTATTTGCATTAATTCAAAACTGTGAATTCACGTATACCGAAAGAGAAACAATATTATTATTTCAAGTTCTAAAATCACAAATTTATACAAAAGCAATTTATTGTACCAATAAAAACTCATATAATCAAATAAGTTTATAAACTAAAAATTGCACACAAATCACATATCATTTAAATAATTTTTCGATCTATACTACAAAAGATCAATCGCAAACACATGTCAATAAAAATAATGTATAAATATATATATTAGAAGATATCCAAATTGATCAAAATTATCAACAAAAATTACAGTAACATAATAAAAAATAAATAAATATAAAGAATCCATATAGTGGTGGACAGTTATATAGGTATTCAAAGTAAGGGTTGCACTGTTGGATCTTCCATCATTTTTTCCAATGCATCCATCAATTATACTTGTTCATTCATAGATAAATAATTTCAATAATTTCTATTATCAGAATTTGTTAAAGAAAATCTTTTACAAACTTGAATCCTTCGAGTGGATTCTTATTCCATCAAAATAACTAAACGTATGAAAATTTAAGAAGACTTGATAAAGTAAAGGAAATGAACTTGATAAAGTAAAGGAAAGGAACTTGATAAACTAAAAGAAAGTGAAATATGATTTTCTATTCTTCATTCCCTTAATGCCATACGCTTACAACAATTTATAGGCAAATGATTAACTAACCACTACTACACTACTTAAGATAATGGAGCATAATGAAACATGGAAAACTAATCTGCACTACTAAGAAGAAACGTGAGAAACCAACTAAGACTAATTGCATTACTAGTATAACTAACTTGACATGATCATTTAGTGGTGTGGCAAATACATGTCCAATGACATTCATGTAATTATTCTCAAAACTCCCCTTTTATATATTTATAGATAGATTGAACACATAATGTAATCAAATTTCATTAAAAAATTTAATACAAAATGAAAGAAAGTTTAATTATGCAATTTTTAATTCGAATTATCTTTTTTGAATTGTGATAAAATATTATTTTTCGTAAATTTTAAAATAATGTTTAAATTACATTGATTGGAAAAAAAAAGCAAATCAAATAGTGGAACCTATGAATTGTTAAGAGAAAAGATAGTTAAGAGATGAAGGGAGGCATGTGATATTTCTTGAATAAGAGATGAAGTAAAAAAAATTAATGTAAGACCAATAAATAGTATAATTAAGAAATTGATAAGAGCTGAATAACATACTGGAGTGCTGATGGCCTACTGAAATTGACAAGAGCTGAATAAATATTTGAGGGAAAAAATTATTGTTTGCCTCACAGGTCGTAAATAGTGTAAAGGAAAAACATAGATTTGTAGTAGTTGTTTTAGATACTCTCTTAAACTATAGTGAATTCATTTATTCTTATCTTGATTGTTATACTGCATATTTGTTCTTTGAGAAGAACTCCATTGATTATTAAGAAAAATGATATGTTTAAATAAATATAATGCATGTAGTTGGTTGCAAATTCATCTTATATTTAAGAATGATGGAAATTGGAATTATTATAGTACGCAAGTGTTGTCCGACGCAATTAGTTTGAGAATTTTAGTGAATGATCTAAATGTAAATTTGTACGGTTTGGTGCAAAGTCACAATACTAAACTAATGTGAAGTTGATGACCCTAACAATTGATATAAGAGCCTTGGTTAGGGTCGGGCTCTGAACGACTCGGGCTTTGAATGACTCATGAGGGCGGGCCCATGATGATGTAGGTTAGGTCTGAGTTTGGAATGACTTGATGGACTGTGTTTCTAATGTGTTCTTGGTTTAAAGGGAGGTTTGTTGGGTTGCAAAACACTCATTTCGATGAATAAGGGAAATTGAAAGCAATATATAAGTATTGTTAACTCCAATTAATTTGAAACTTATTGAGAATGATCCAAAAATAAATTCATACAAATTTAACTCAAAGTGAATAATATCAAATACTATCAAATTATATACAGCACGATAAGGATTACATTATTATTAAACGGGTCCAATGATGACAATCATATACTCCCTTTAAGATAATCCATTTAAATTGAAAGCTTCTTTCTGTTTTGAATCTTTAAAACATATGTTTAATTGAAGTCAATTCATAAATGTTAGGTTTTAAAAAATTAATTAACTATCTAATAAATTGGGCATTCAGGGTCTATGTTACCAAGATATATGTATCAAATTATTTGTACTTACGTGACAGTATATTGATGGGCTTTTGAGAGCCCACATACTCAATATATGCCAACACATAATTTTCTACACAAGAGAGTTGCATTTTCCAAAGTTCGAGGATCCGGAAAAAGGCAGTTTCATTGATACTAAACGGTAAGACTTTCTAATACTTCCTCGGCCCCTGTAAAAATCGTCTCTCCATTTATTTCATAACAGGAATGACTCTTATTATATGTACGAATTTTAAAAAATGTAAATAATAGTAAATTAGAAAAATTAAGGGAATGTGAGATTCATTTTTTTTTTATATTGATTTTATAATAAAATGTGAGTGGGGTGAGTTACTAGAACGTGAGATCTACTATCCATTTATGGTAAAAATGAAGTGTGACTCTTGTTATAGGACGGATCAAAATGACAAAGTGTGACCTTATTGTGGGGACGGGGGGAGCGATAAAAAAGAAGGAAATACTAGTCGCAAATAATGTGTAGGGTAATCACCTTGCCTTATTATTAAAGCAACCGCCAAGATATGAATTATTTTCTGTAATCATTTTACAAAGGAAATGAAAGTTCATTCAAAATCAAATGTGTAGAAATCATTAAATCATGTATAGTTAGAGTAACGTCCAAACTAAGCTTGTTTAATTAGTTCCATTTATTGATCTTATAATTATTATACAAATTAAAGAGATGAGAGAAATCCCCCAAATGCATCGTCACAAACTTTTGAAACACTTCACATGCTATTACGAAAGCTACCAACACAACACAGGACACACACTAACCTCATCTAGCAAATTTATGGGAATTCAATTTCCCCATACTTTGTCATGTGATTTGTAGCTACATGCCATTATTATTAGAATTTTTTTCATCATTTTAGTATCAAAAATTAAGTCCAAACCTCAAAGTATGGTGGGAATTTTCTATTTTGGAAACTTGTTTAAAGATTATATATATAATTGTTAATTAGTAGTAATGAATTTGGAATTATGATAGATTGGTAAACTTGGTTGAAGTTTACCGACATATGAGTGAGTCTCTTAAGTCCAGATAGGCTTCTTGGTATGATGGAATGGAATATGATTTTTACTTTCATTATATTCATTTGCTTGGTGTGATGGAATGAATGAGTGAATAGATGAAAATGCAAAGGAAATCCAAGAAAATTGACATTTCATTCCTATCTTAATTCCATTTCAACATCCATTCCATTCCACCCTCATTCCATTCAATCGTACCAAGCATTAATTTTTTTATTTCATAAATTGCAATTATGGTAGATTTTGTAAACTTGGTTGAAGTTTACCGACGTATATGTGAATCTCATAATTAATTTATTAAATTGCAATTATGATAGATTTTTCCAATTTGGTTGAAGTTTACCAACAATAATATAAGTGGGTCTTTAATTTAAATTCCTAGTTTATTATTTCACTTAAAAAAGTTCTTTATTTATTATTTCTTGTTATTCTTTGTGGTAGAAGATTTGTAAAACCTTTTTATTTGTTGCAAAATGTTAAAACTATAAAGAATAGTAGTATTATGTTATCATTTTGAATAATGCCTTTTTACTACATTTATTACAATATCTTTGGACTTTATCATATAATTTTGGTAAAATCTCAATTGATCCAAACTGTGAAATCTATCTGAATTGGAATTTGTTATGAATATCATTTTTCGCATAGTACAATACATAAATGTACAATAATTATTTTTTATTAACTACCAACATTTAAGACTGAAAGTTGGATTTTTCTAATACTTGTAATGGTTACTTGTGATCGAAACTACATGCTTTGTTTGTTTACATCAAGAATCATGATGCGTTTGGCTCCCACTCATTAATAAAGAGAATGGTACATTTTTTCAAGAAAATGACAAATTGCAAAATCAAAACTATCTATATATTTATGATGGAAAAGTTCGGAAAATATTCCTCAGCTTCACATAGTCACGACAAGATTACAAAGAGAAAACTGCATATACCTAAAAGCCAAACTTATATTCATATATACTTCTCAAACAAATCACCTCTTTTCATCTTGCCAATGGCGAATCATCCAACCAAATACCTCATAATCCTCCTCGTCTTCCACTTTAATTCCTTTGAGTTCGGGATTCGACAATCTCGAGCCTGCCACCCTACGGACAGTGAGGCGCTCCTCGATTTCAAGAGAAGAATCACTTCCGATCCCTTGAAATTGCTCCACTCTTGGATTCCTCACAAAGATTGTTGCACTACATGGGAGGGAATCGCTTGCGACCCTTCCTCGGGTCGAGTCCTCAATTTGACCCGTCCCGGGCTTTATTCCGACTCTGATTCGCCCGTGGACACCTCAATGTCCGGAACATTGTCCCCGTTTCTTGGGAATCTCTCTTCCCTTCAAGTTCTAAATCTGGGCAATCTGAAGAACTTAAAGGGCCACATCCCATCTGAATTGGGCAAGCTTACTAAGTTGCGCCACATGTTTCTCAATTCAAACGATCTCGAAGGATCAATCCCGAGCTCCATAGAGGGCTTGAGTCAGTTGCAAAGCCTCTTTCTTAGCAACAACCATCTCACGGGCCCAATCCCCCAAAATCTTTTCAAGAAAATGACATCCCTCTCCCAACTCTGGCTCGCAGAGAACATGTTGTCCGGATCGATACCGCCCTCAATAGGCACAATGCTGGAGCTAAGATACCTCGATTTCCATGAAAACAATTTCAGCGGAAGCGTACCTGAGTCCATAGGAAGGCTTCAAAACCTCGTACGCCTTGACATGTCAAAAAACCAGCTATCGGGGCCCATACCATCATCAATAGGAAACCTATCCAATCTCATGGAATTGGATCTCAACAACAATCGCCTCCATGGAAGCATCCCACCATCCATCGGAAACATGAAATCCCTCGAATTCATCGTGCTATCCGACAACGCTCTTTCAGGCCCAATCCCGAGCTCCATCGGCAACCTACGAAAGGTTCGAAGCCTGATCCTGGAAAACAACAATCTCAGCGGAAACATCCCCACCACCATCGGCAACATGGCCAGCCTCGTGTCCATATACCTCTCCAACAACACCTTCACCGGAAAAATCCCACCAACCCTATCCCGTCTCGAGAATCTATTAACCCTAGACCTATCCAATAACCGGCTCTCCGGCCCGATCCCACCCGAACTCGCCACCAACCACAACCTCCAAGACCTAGACCTTTCCTCCAACCCTCTCTCCCTCCACACCATCCCTCCATGGCTACAAAAACTCTCCCTCTTCCGCCTCGAGCTCAGGAACACGGGCCTCGTCGGCCATCTCCCCGAGTGGCTATCCTCGTCCTCAGTCTCCACACTCGACCTCTCCGGCAACTCCCTCACCGGAAAACTCCCCGGATGGATCGGAAACATGACAAACCTCTCCTTCCTCAACCTCTCCAACAACAAATTCCACTCCTCACTCCCTCACCAATTCCAAAACCTCTCCGGCCTCTCCGATCTCGACCTCCACTCCAACATGCTCTCCGGGAGGCTGACGCGGGTGTTCTCCAAGGCCGCCGGCTTCGCCCTCGGCCACTTCAACTCCATTGATCTCTCACACAACAACTTCTCCGGCCCCATCGACGCCGGAATAGGAAATTTGAGCGTTATGGGCTCTCTGGGATCTCTCATTCTCTCTCACAATCCATTGGGAGGGAAGATTCCGGAGTCTTTAGGGAAATTGGGGTATCTTCAGGTGCTGAAACTCGAAGGAAACAATCTATCCGGGGAGATTCCGGAGGAGCTGGCCGAGGCGAAGCTTCTGGAAACTGTTGTGCTGTCGGAAAACGGCTTGAGCGGGAAGATTCCGGAGGGAATCTTGAATCTTGGGCATCTCAGTGAGTTTAATGTTTCGAGGAATCGGTTGAGTGGGAAGATTCCGCTGCATAAAATCAAGATTCCGGCTTCGTCTTTTGCTGGGAATCCTGGTTTGTGTGGAGCTCCACTTGCTCCATGTAAGGACTAATTCTGTGTTTTTTAGGTTGATTGGAAAAGAGAATATAATTAATTATCTTATTGGTCTAATTAATCACATTCTTTTTTAATTTCTCGTTAATCTGACATATCTTAATCGGTTATAAAAATTTATGCTGTTTGAATTTGAGTTTTAACATGACTGAAACAGTTGCATATTTATCATTTGTGCATGAATTGCGAGTTATTCATAACCGTAAGACTATTTGATAGCTATATTAATAATGAACGCAGTTGTATTTTTGAAAGAAAATGAAAGGGTTTTGGGCTATGAGATATTAGTATTCATATTTTAAGTTACCGGTTAAAAAGGCCCATATCCATAATTATGTTTAGGTTAGTGTTTATTGACACTTTAATTCATTATGTGAATTAACTAATTTTAAAATAGTCATAAGTACAGAAAAATCATAAGTTTGAGAAAAACATTAAAATATACTCTCCCGGTCTCCAAACAAAACTCTCATTTAAATTACGAAATTATATTCCTAATAAATTAGTATAATAAAAATATTGTGCACTCCCAAAATCACGTCAAGCTTAGAGTGGGACGGAGATAATAGTAATTTTTTTTAGAAAATGTGTCATTCAGAGTGAAACATTTTTAAAAAAAGTACTCCCTCCGTCCCCTATTAGGAGTCACTCTTTAATCGGGTACGAGTTTTAAGAAATGTAAAGAAAAGTTGGTTGAAAAAGTTAGTGGAATGTGAGACCCATTTTTTTATATTGGTTTTATAATAAAATGTGAATGAATTGAGTTAGTGGAATGTGAGATCTACTTGCTATTTATGGTAAAAATGAAGTGTGACTCTTCATTGAGGACGAACCGAAATGGAAAAGTGTGACTCTTAATGGGGGACGAAGGAAGTATCGTTTAAAGAGGAACGAGAGAATAGTAAAATTTTGTGTGCAATCCCAAAATCACGTCAAGCTTCCTTAGCTTTACACGTAGCCACATACTCGGCTTATAGAAGGATGCATTTCCACTTGACAATTCTTTCATGTTACGGCACATAAAGTGATCACATAATTAAAGATAGATTAGAGTTACAATAATGTGAGGAGTTTGATTAGTAAGTCCAAAATTGAAAAACAAATTTGAACTATAAAAATTAGAGCGGGAAAAATGCGGATAACACTGACAAACACCTCCACCGATCAATGCGAAATCACGAGATTAGTCAAACAGAATGGCCCAGCATTATTCCAACTACTTATATTTCATATGATAAAATATTACTCCAATAATACATTTTCAATAGCATTCATCCTCCTCTTTATTTTTACCCGAAATTCAACTTCCCTTTGCAAATAATAATACTATGTAAAATCAATGGGAAAAAAAAATCGAAATGTGGAAAGTAATAGTAATCGAAATGTGGAAAGAAAGCTATGAAAACTCAAAACACAAAATTAAATTCATTTTATTTAACTGTATTTATGCTACATCATCTTATTTTTACTGTGTGTTTTTACTAGTTACATGTAACTGTGGAGTGCTGCTCTCACAGTATCTCTCTCTCTCTCTCTCTCTCTCTCTCTCTCTCTGATACACACAAATTCAATGTTTTACCCAACTCACTCACCACCACCATTTCCTCTTCAATTTCCCCCAATTTCATCACTTCTCTCATTTCCAGGTACCTCAATTTTCTCCAATTTCGCCTCTCTACCTTATGTATACACTGCAACTGCATGATGAATTTTTTGCATGTCAATTAGGTTATGGAAGAGGATTCCACAAGTGCAATCGAGGCGGAGATTGGCGGCGCCGGCGATGATTTCAGCGTCGACGAGCTCCTCGATTTCTCCAACGGCTATTCCGACACCGAAGAGCAGAAATTGGAAGAAACGGAGCTGAAACCCTCGCCTCTTATTCCGGAGAAAGAAGAAGCGGCTTTTCCGGAGAACGACCTCGGCGAGATCTGCTTTCAGGTGCAATTGATTTCAATTTTCATTTCCGCATCGTCTGAAATCATCATTGTCAATCGCGGTTTCGAAATTGGGGGGGAATTGATTGGAAACTGACAAAATTAAGAAAAATTCGCAGGCGGAGGGTTTGGAGAGTTTAGAATGGGTGTCGCATTTCATGGACGACTCCTTCCCCGACTACGCCCTCGCCGCGGAGAAATCGGTGGCGGCGCCGCCGTGCTTCACGAATCCGGTCCAGACCAAGGCGCGGACGAAGCGCGTGTGGCACGTGTCCTCGTCGGATTCGCAGAAGCGAAGAAAGGCGGGCGTCGGGGCGGCGGCGCAGGGGAGGAGGTGCAGCCACTGCGGGGCGACGAAGACGCCGCAGTGGAGGGCGGGGCCGGAGGGGGCGAAGACGCTGTGCAACGCGTGCGGCGTGAGGTACAAGTCGGGGAGGCTGGTGCCGGAGTATCGGCCGGCGTGCAGCCCGTATTTCTCGACGGAGATGCATTCGAACAATCACCGGAAAGTGTTGGAGATGCGGCGGAAGAAGGAGATGGAGATGGAGATTTCTAATTCCGATGGAATTTTGTGACTGTACATTCTTTTAATGGACCTCTATGTTTATTGATAGTTGAGATAGGAAAAAACACTTTTCTATGTAATTCCAATTCTAATTTCTCTTTTTTTCAATCGTTTCTTTCTAATTCTTTATTTTGAGATCATGTTTTCTTGCCTAAAAATTGACTAGTGAAGAGAACCACACATGGTGGTTGAAGTAAAACTTGTTTCATTGTTATAATAGGAGTGTTCAACTATACATTCCGTATTAACCAACTTTTTTTTTGGATTTAGAATTTTAGATATTGATTTAAATTTGCAAGTGGCAATTTTTGATCCGACACGATAATCCACACGAAGTTAACCTGACACGAACACGCACGTTTAGAATTTGGGTTCTTATAGGGTCGACCCAATAAGAACCCGAAAATTTTGGGTTGGGTCGGGTTGGGTTATCCGTTATGAAATTAAATAATTATTTTGATTATTTCTATTAATTAAAATAATACTATATTAAATTTTAATTTTAATTATTTTTATTAATTAAAAAAAATATTATAGTTTTAATTTTATTAGTAAAAATATGATTAATACTATTATTATTTATTTTTTATGATAAAACAATATTATTGCATACTTAAATTTTATTAAAAAATAATTATTTTAACTTTATTAGTTAGATTTAATTTTAATATATTTTAATTTTATTATTTGGATTTAAAAATTATTTAAATTAATTATTGTAATTTTGTAATATCTTTTTGTATATTGTAATATCAAATTTTAATTATATAATATCATATATCGGTCGTTATCGTATAGCGTTTATATTGTGTAGTAACTTAATATCATTAAAAGATGACCGATATTTTTTTGGATGACACGAAATCTGAACGAATCCGACACGGCCGATATATTTTGGATTACACGAAATCTGCACGAATCCGACACGAATCTGTTTGGGTTGAACCCAATAAGTTGGTTTGAACACGATAAGTTGGGTTGGGACCCGATAAGATTGGGTCGATATTGGGTTGACCCGATAGCTATCTAATCCGTACGATTTGCCAGCCCTACTTGAATTCATTTGTCCTTTTCTGTTACTAGCTTTTACAGCTATATTGATTGACATGTGTGTATAAATGATGCTATTCGAAATCAAAATCTGCGAAAAAAAAATTCAACTATATTTGACAAAACAACGTACTTGTAGATAAAAAATCAATGTAAAATTAAATGGGGGATAATGCATGTTATCACATGGAAAATCGAGCCTACTTCTAGTTGTGAAAAATGAGTGTTATGCAAGAGATGTCACGTCACGTTTTGCCTAATGCTATTTTTAATTAAATTATGTGAATTTTATTGAAATATGTCATGGTTTAATGTTCCATAAAACTATGTAATTTACAGCCATAGTTATTTTTAATAATGGGCTAAATTTCTTATCAATTTTTACATCTCAAGCCCGATTTCAATTGGGCAGGGCTGCAACTTACTGAATTAAAGCCCACATCAACAATCAAAGTTATAAGAGAGTGAGGCCTTAACTACATAAATAGTCTATGTTTCAGACTTTCAGTCATAAATATGGGTAGTCATTAAAGAAATTTTTATAGGCTTTTTGATAAAGGAAAAAAAGTTAATAGTAATGTCTAAGATAATTCAGTTTACTAATTAACATCGACTAAGTTGGAATATTTAAGTTTCATTAAAACGATACTTTATGTCTTGCTTATTTATACAAAGGGAGTCATAAAATATTTTTTTATTTTAGCATAAAAAAAGATGTAAATTATTTTGTTTATATATTTTGGATAAATTTACAACATAAATTGGAGATATGATTTCAAGTATCTAAACATGAGAAATATATCATATTTAATACTTGGGTGGAAAGTCCAAAAAAAATATCATACATGAATGGAAAGTCTAAAAATGCCTTCCATGCCTTGGAGGGTATTTTGGGCCGAAAAATATCAAGAACTACTAAAATTACATGTTCATGACTGAAACATCAGAAATTGTTTATGTAGACCACTCTTAAATTTTATACTAGGAACGCATCGTTGATGACACATCCAATGAAATACATAAGTATGACATCCAACATGTATAGCGTGAGATCCGCGAATCCTATGTGTGTGGATCGAAATAGTTTCCTTTTCTACACTTAATTAGGACTATGAATGTAAGGAAAAAAAATCTCAAAAATGTTAGATAATTGATACTTGGTGTCCAAGAATACTTGGAGCACTAAAAAATGTTAGATAATGGATACTTGGTATCCAAGAATACTTGGAGCACAAGAGACTTGGCATAGTGCCCAAGAATACTTGGAGTCCAAAATACTTGAGACTTAGTGTCTAAGAATACTTGGAGCACAAGTTCTATAATCCTATATAAATGGTAGTACCTATTACTGAATAAAATGATCAAGCAATCACTGAAAACTGAATCTCTCCATTCTCTTTTTCTCTCTTATATTTTTTACCATGCATTGATACATTCAAGAAGCAAGTTATGTGGGGGACATCACAAATTAATTTTGAAAACTAAAAAAAAAATGTTTTCAGAACTATAATAAATAAACAAAACTAAAACAAGTATAGGTTAAATAGTTCCACCTTTCATACGCACAACTTAATTTTAAAAAACTAAAGATAAAATTTTTTCAGAAAGGTTCGTGTTAAAATAACAATCTCTCTTAAAATAACACCGTGACACCACTTATACAACAATATTATAAACGCTACACAACAATATTCCATACGCTAGACATCAATCTATAGATTGTTGTCTAGCGTGTTGGATATTGCTGTATAGTGTACAACATATTGTTGGCCGTCTTTTTTAATTTTTATTTTTTTTTGCCACATGACAGCTTATTATTCGTCCACGTGTACAAATGATTGGCTAGAAATAGTGATATGATGTTATTTTAAGAGGTAGTGACACCCTAATATGCCCCTTTTCAGAAATATAATAAATAAACAAAACTAAAACAAGTATAGGTTAAATAGTTCCACCTTTCATACGTACACCGTACGTGTTACTATACTCTATTTTCTTGCGTTCCATCTCTGATGCCCTAAATGGAATAATTAATTTTCAACTTCCTAATGGTCCACTGGTTCAAGCCCATGACATTCAAAATTAATAGCACTAGTACTATTACTTAATGAATTAATAGTGGCCCATGCCTTGCACGGACCAATAATAAATAAATATCAGTGGTAGGTGATATAATGAAAAATTTATGTAGAAATTAGGATATAGTCATGGTGAAAATTAATTGAAGATTTGACAAAAAAATTGGGTATGATTAGAATATTGATAAGTGAAATTCACGAAAAAGTTTTGACATCTTCGTCGAAGATAGAAGTCTTATCAGTCTAGTCGCTGTAATTTATAATTTTTAAAATTTATAATGTCAATCATCAAGTTGAGTGTATATTGATTGCTATTATGCCAAAACTTTCAATTGTGATTATGAATAATGGAAATTTATAAAAGCTTAGCATAGAGGTTATATTTTATATGCAGAGGGTATCAGAATAGATAAACATTGAACCAATTATAATTTTATAAGTACATAATTTTTAAAACATGTCACTAATAATATGTATTCACATTTTATTTCAATCTTTACGGGAATTGCCATTTTCATTGTTACACATTTCACAATATATGCAAAGTTGTAACTGATTCAAAATCTATACTAGTATAATTAACATTGTACTTATAATTTTTGTCATGTTTTTCTTTAACACAACAGATTTAAAACCAGATTAAACAAGTCCCATGGTTTTAATATTAGCTGAAATATGATTTATTTTTTTGTTTAAAATTCGACTGCTCGTGATTTTAGTTAGATGTGCAGTGTTTCAAATATTACCAGTGTATCAACATATATTAAATATTAATCTTCTAAATTAACATCCTACTTTAAATTTCGAATAGTACAAAAGCAATATATACATACATGGAGTATACACTACAAAAGCTTTTCTTTTAAGGACAAATAAATTGAGACGTGCGTACTAGCGTTTGAATTTTTTTTTTAAATAACAATAATTTAGGATACAAAAGAAAGTGTCTTCAAATTAAAGGTAAATTATCTATTTTTTTTTTGGTTTTTAGGACACTTTTATTTTGTGTCCCCTAATTTTAATTGGGACATCATTGAGGAGAAAAATTCAGTGGTCTCAGTGTAAAAAGCATTGATGGTATAATTATATATGCAAAAAATTCAGTGGTCTCAGTATATACACCACATATGCTTTCCACCGTGGTATACTGAGACCACTGAATTTTTTCTCCAATAATAACACTTTATAAAGTATTGATGGTATAATTATATATGCAAATTAGTGTCCTTAATAGCATTAATAAATGTCCTTAGACAATATTTTTTTTATCATAGTCATATTATGTAGAAGTTCAATAAGAACGCACATTTTAATTAGGAATGTGAAACAATTTCAATTCTTTTGATCATGAAAATCTATTGTAAATTCAACTCCTTACCAATGAGAGGGCAACACATTTAAATGCTGAGATTCTATGCTGTGATTGTACAATGAGATACTTCCATCGTCCCACAGTAAAAAGTTAAATTTCAATTCTACTATAAATAGTAAATTTCTATCAATTTATTCTACTCATATTTTATTATAATACTAAAATATATATATAAACTAACTTATTCAATTCATATTTCTTTACATTTTTTAAAATTCGTGCTATTAATCAAATAGGAATCCTACCGTAGAATGAGTGGTTACTTATCAAGTATATTCAAGTTACTTGAGACACTAAATAACAAAAGTAGTAACACTATTACTATGTCTGTATCCTTAACCGTCTGAATGGAATAACATATAAATAGCCATTAATGGATATAACGCTATAACATAATCATTAGTCAATGAGCATGTCTAAAATGTATATGACGCAATATTATTGGTAAACAATGACAATACACATGAAGTTGGACTGTTGGACACTACTTATCCTATTGGAAATGTTATACTAATAGATAGTGCTGCTACATAATTAAAAACATCATTACCGATATTTTGTATAATAAATTAAGGACATTAATTTATATTTTTCTAAATATACCATCAATATTTTAAAAACATCTTTGTTGTTGATGACTCAACTAAAACTAAAGAATACAAATAGAAACATCATAAAAAAATTAAAAACATCAAATTAATTTGTCCTTAGTTTAAGAATGCTTACTTTTACGTCCTAAATTGTTACTATTATTTTTCAAAATTTTCCATTGCAAGTAATTGTGTCTCTCATTAAAAGATAAGTTTTTTTTTATTGTAGTGTACAAATGAGCATCATCTATGAGCATGGTTGTAGTTTAGTCTTTCTTATAACTATTTATTTTATTTTATATGTTTATTTTCATATCAAAACCTACAAAACCATTATGATGACATTAGTTTTATAAACTCAATAAAATTAAAGTTTGATTTGTAATTTTATTAATTTATTGAAAATTATAGTGAAAATGAATTGATCAAGCTTTAATTTTAATTAATTTCTAGATAATTTCTAGAATTAATTATATTAATAATATTTTTTAGATATTAGAGTCAAAATAACTAGTACTACTATAAAATAAAATAAATAACACCAATAATGACTAAATACGAACAGTACTTGCAGATGACGGTCACATAAGACATGTAACATGATACTAATATATATTGGGGACAATAGATAGTTCAGAATAAAAAAATAATAATAAAAAATAATGAAATCAATACGTAGATAAAAGCTATACTCTATACAAAAGCATTAAAAACATTGAATAATTATAAAACAAAAACAAAAACAAAAACAAATGAGCATCACATTATCCACAAATCTTAATTCAGAGTTAGCCATTACAATCATGATTAACTCAACATTAACACAATAAAAAGACATATATACATGCACCTACACGGCATTGCATAGTACTATATAGTATATATATGCGTGTTTTCTCACACCATGTTGGTAAGATATTAGTCCACTCAAATAAGTTGCAAAATTGGACTTTGAAAATAAATGATAATCATAGATATGAATATATTGTTGTTTCCTACGTCACACTGATACTATACTGAAGTAAGAAGTCACTGTTATTAAGGATATTAGTTAATGTTTTTACGAAAACCACTTTGGTGAAATTACTTTATACTTTATTATTAATTTAGTTTGTAAAACTAAATTAAGTCAACGACATCTCATGCACTACACTACTATCGTAATTTTCTTTTTATATACGCTGAATGATCATTATATTACCAAAAATCTTCAGTTATGTACTACTACATCAATTTTCTTTTTATTGCATGACGCCTTAAAGTTTCCTAAAAATGATAAGTATACTGTACTATTTTGCTAGTTAGGCTTGCTCTGGAAAGTGGAAACTAATAAATGGTACTGACTTAAAGTATGAAATAGATAATATCACATAACTTTGATCACAATTTTTGAAAGAATGTTAATAATTTGAATATTTACAAGAGTATAATCAGAATGCGTAATAGTTAATAAACACTTTCATAATTTAATAGATCACGATATCGACAGAAAAATCATTAATATATAATAATTATAGCACACTATTTCCTCTCACTGAGGAATATATGCATAAATTAAATTAAATATTGTAAACTGTTTTAATAGTTACAATGAAAACATACTCCCTTCATTCTACGATAACCGTTATTCTTATTGTGGGCACATATTTTAAGAAATATAAAAAAAATTAATTGGAAAAGTTAATAGAATGGTGGACCCATTTTTTTATATTAGTTTTATAATAAAATGTAAGTGAAGTGAGTTAGTGGAATGTGAGACATATTTATCATTTATAGTAAAAATGAAGTATGACAATTATTATGAGATTGATCGAAATAGAAAAGAGTGACAATTATTGTGGGACGGAGGAAGTATTATGTAAAAAAAACGTGTCATGTCACTCACTTAAGCGTAAAATACCAAACCCTCAATAAGTTAATCTTTGAAAAATGATTACTAGTATTTTATTGGTAAGGCACATTTTATACATAACGTCATGCTTATGGAGTAGCTACAAGATGGTTCGACATTCATGAATTAACTGGCCGATGTCTTTGTCCATGTATTGATAAGACCAACTTAATTAATTAAGTGTTGATAAATGTCTATTGTAGTGATTGTTAATGTATAAAGCCACATGCATTTAATTCAGCGATAATGAGAATCAAGAACACATAACTAATAAAAAGTTTAGTTCGAGGATAATCGAGAGATAAATATTGTGTGCTAGGAAATAATCATAGATAATATGAAATATAAAATATATAAATATTATTCTTTACTCAATTCGAAATTTACTTCTTGGGTGAGGAAAGTCAACTATTTTACTATATAAATTTCTAATGCAATTTAAAATAAAAGAGTAGCTTTATATAAATATATTAATATAGAAAATCTTAAAATATATATCTCTAAAGATTAATTAATTGTTCACGTTGAACCCGTTCAGATATTATTAAATTGATTTTTCCTCTGATATTATGAAACTAATCCCTTTGATAGTATTATGAAACTAAACAATAGCCTAATTAGATTTATGTGTATGGATATGGTTCATGGTACATCTCCTCCAAGGTCTTAATAATTTTCTTCATCGGCGTTGTTGCAGTTGTGTGATACGCAACATACTTGGATAACAACATAAATTGCGTTAATCATTTTTCTATCCTACAACTCCCACTCTCCATCATTTTGGATTTCGATTTTAAGGACTGATATATATCTTTATCGTATCATACAAGCATCCCTTAATCAACATCTTCCAAACTTGAAATCAAATCTAGGGAACTTCTCCTTATTATTCTTTCTGTTGATCTTCATTGTAATTTCTATTTGTCGAAGTCTAAGCTCTTGATACCAGTTGTTGAGAAATAATCGAAGATAATAACGAAATATATAAGAGATTGAATTAAAAAATTAGTATTCTATCTTATATGATATGTATCATATATGTTTCGGGTTTATGCCAAGTCAGAGATATTAATATATAATTTGAGGATGCAATTTTCCATGAGAGTGCAACTCTAAATATAAGCAATATAGAAAGCTATAACTGTAATTACACTAGAAAACATGATAAATTTAGTAAAAAAATATAGGGTAATTGGTCGGAAAAATCAAGAAATGTTGGCGAAATTTGGTACTTCCCACTACCATTGAAGTTAGTCGGATAAATCACAAACTTTAATAATTTGTGTAAATTTTCCACAGTGATTATTTTCAGACATGACTAAAACAGATGTGAATTATTTAATCTCATGTGACAGCGTATTAGTCATTTTCTAAACTAGATGTGTATTAATTATTCTCATGAGGACTTATTATTTTCCAAGTAATAATCGACGTGGGAATTCGCACGAATTATCCAAAAATATATTAGGGTCATTTACTTTACTTGACAAAATGAATCTAACAATTTCCCTCATTCCGCCGTAGTTGAAGTATTTTTTTTGGGCACGAAGATTAAGAATATGATGTTCATTATGTTTTTTGGAGAGAATATTGTAGGAGAAATAATAAAGTAAGAGAGAAGATAAAAAAATAGAAAATGTGTTATTTGTCGTATCATAGGAGCTTGTTTGGGGTAGGTTTTATGTAGTTGTTGCTCTTTAGCTCACCATTCTTCAATGGTTTTTTTGAGCATTTTTGTCTAATAAAAAAAAAAAAAAAAAATATTCTCTTCGTCCCACTTTAGGAGTCCCGGTGTACTATTTTTTGGTGTCACAAAATGGTAATAGACTTCACATTCCACTAAGTCACTAACCCTTTTCCATCCACATTTGATTATTTAACTAATATATAAAAGTAGGGCCCCCATTTCACTATTTTTTTTCACCAACTTTCCTTTACATTTCTTAAAACTAATGCCGAAATGAGACTCCTAAAGTGGGATGGAGGGAGTACCATATATGGAAATAACTCATAATTAAACTTTTCAAATTGAAAAACTGACTCAACAATGATGGAATGAAGGAAGTACAACTTAAATATAAAAAGTTATCAAGGGCTCGCGAATTTATCTACTATATGAGTATATTCTATTACTACTCATTCTGTCCGTGAAAAAATCCCATCTGTCTATTTCGGGGTATCCGCGATTTAAAGTTCTACTATATTTGTTTTTTTCCATTTTAGGTAGGTGGATCCTACTATTAAATTAAATCATTACACTCACATTCTATTATAAAACTAATGTATAAAAGTAGGATCCACATTCTAGTAACTCATTTTCCTATTTTTCTTCATAAAGTCAAATAATATATGCTTTGTCAAAATATGACTATAAATGGTGGACGGAAGAAGTATTATATACTCAAAATATTAGCCTTTTCTCATAAAATGATATATTATCTTCTCAACAAATATGATATGTATATACTAAGAACACATAATTTCTTCATATGTAAAATTTATTTCAGGTAGACTTAACGAAGGATATATTATATTATTATTGATGAGGTTTATTTATTTATTTATTTATTTATTATGTCTCTTTAATGCTATCTCTTCTGGTTTCTTGATTCTGGGCTACTAAAGATCCATTTTTTAGCGCGTGTTGTGCTAGATTGATTTTTACATTTTTTTAAGTTTTGTTTTGGCTAGAATGTCTATATGTGTTAGTTGTTGTCTTAATAGTTTTGGTTCTATTTTTGGTTAGGAATTATGTGTTACTAATTATTGTTTATCTAGATGGTTAGAGCCTTTTTATATATTAGAAAAAGGTGAATTAATAGTACTAGTATTTTTGATAAAAAAAACAAATCAGCGCTTTGAAAGTTTGATAGTAGTATTTTTTTTATTGACTTATATGAGCACTCTCGCACCATTTAATTCCCTTTGAAGAATCTAACAAAAGTATTAAATTGATGTCTTAAATATGAACGCTCAAAGATTGGGGTCAATAATAATTTATTTTAGTGGACTTTTTATTTGGCTCCACCCCACCCCACCAAAATATAAATCTTAACACTATATCTAAATACCAGTCAATATTTAAGGCCATTGACGTTGAACTTTTCACACTTCCTACTTCATTTCTGGTCTTTTATTTGATTTGCAGTTCTGAGAAATTAAGTTCGGCTCAGGAAATTCTGAACTTTTTAAAAATTTAATATCAACAAATAAAATCTTACAATATGTGCCTAACTAATTATTTGGTCAGTGTAAGCTCTCTTCATCCTTAATTATTTATGTTCATGCTCAATCTAAAATAAGATTATGGTACTCCGTATTACTAAACTTTGACGGAACTATGATCAAATAATTAAACTAAAAAATTACTAGTTTTTATTTTTGTATTATTTTTTATCTAGTTGAATGGGTATTTAGGAATTATAAATTTCAGGACTGACTTAGGAGATTGTATTAATTGACCAGATTTCTTGATTCCAGTGTCCATGTAGTTGACAATTTCTTGATTTCGGATGGCCTCATAACTAACGTTAGTCAAAATGGTTTGTCATAAAAGTCTATATTGTGGAGTTGTCAATAACTTGGACTGTATAAAATTAGAGTAAATTAGAGTAGTGCTGCTCAAAGGTTATAACGTGACGGTCATGAACATAAAATGTTATTTCGAAGATCGATCCATTTTTCTCTTTAATATGTTTCAATCAAGATGATTTATTCCTAAAAATAGAAATATTTTTATCTCTATTTTAATCTCACAGTCTCTCTTTATTCTCTCCACTTAACATATAAAACAAAACTATATAAAATCTCATGCCGCCCAAGAAATGTGTCATTTTTAATTATGATGGAGGATGTAATATTAGTATTATGATTTCTCTCCATGCCTACTATTTAAATAACCATTTTATCATTTTACTTTGTCCACGAGTTAAAGAAACATTTACTTTTTCAATTTTTGGTATACGGACCTCATATTCTACTAACTTTTTATACTTACAATCCATTATAAAACTAATACTCCATCTGTCCACTATTTAAAGAATCATTTTGTCATTTTGGATTGCCACCATATAAAAAATGGATCTCACATTTCACTTACTCTCTCCCTTTACTTTTTCTTCAGAAAGTCAAGCAATTTCTTAAAATTCGTGCCGAGTCAAAATGACTCTTTAAATGGCGGATGAGGAAGTATTAAATAGTACTCCTTCCGTCCCATAAAAAATGTCACACTTTCCTTTTTAGTTTGTCACACCAAAAAAATGTCACATTTCCATTTTTGAAAAAAGTTCTATCTCTAATTAATATAAAAATTATATTTTCTCACTCTATTTAACACACAAAACAAAATCTCCTAAAATCATATGACTTTCCACAAAATCTCTCCATTTAACATCTTTTATGGGATGGAGGAAGTACTAGTAGCGGCAAAAACTATGAACCAGAGTTCAAAAGGGCAATGTTTTCCTATTTTAATAAGTTCACTTCGGCAATCCACGTCAATTAAAATTAGCTAGAAAATCAACTTTATATGAGAAATCAGCACATTTTTCAAACCATCACTTTTAAAATTTGTGTGAGAAATATCAAACTTCAGTGAAAGTTCATAGTATCTCCACCACTTTTTAAATTCGTTAGTAATATTAGATTTCACACAGATTTGATATTTCTCACACATATTTTAAAAGTGATGGTTTGAAAAATGTGTTGATTTCTCTTGAAGTTGATTTTCTAGTTAATTTTAATTGAACTTATTAAAATAGGAAAACATTGCCCTTTTGAACTCTGGTTCATAGTTTCTGCAGAAATATCAAATTTCAGAGAAAATTCATAGTATCTCCACCACTTTTAAAATTAGTTAGAAATATCAGATTTCACAAAAAGTTCATAGTTTTTACTTCTATTTTTCCAATATATATATATAATAATTACACCCTTCGTCCCACTTAAAATGTTCATTTTTTCTTTTTAGTTTGTCTCACCTAAGATGTCTATTTTTTATATTTGATAATAAATCTCTCTCTCATCTCTCCATATTAAAATATTCAACTATTTTTTTCTCTTTATCTACATTTTTTTTTTCGCTTGTCCCAAACTACTTACTCCCTCCGTCCACGAATAAGAGTCTCATTCATTTCCGGCATGAGATTTAAGAAATGTTAAGAAAAGTGTGTAAAAGAAAGTTAGTGGAAAATGAGCCCCACTTGTTTATATTAGTTTTAAATGATATATGAGTGGAATGAGTTGGTGGAATGTGAGACTTTTTACCATTTATAGAAATAATGAATTGGGAATCCTATTCGCAGACGGACCAAAATGGCAAAACGAGACTCCTATTCGCGGTCGGAGGGAGTACTCTATTTCTATTTTAAGTCTGAATTAAGGTATTTGATTAATAGGAGTATATTAAAATTAATGTTCCCATATTAAATAACCACACATAATTTTTAATTTAATTATATTAAAAAATTAATCTCAAATTAACAATCTATAATAAAAGGTGTCGGTAACATGAGGCGGGGGAGTACATATCACTTCCTCCGTCCCATTGAAGATGACTCACTTTTTTTTTTGGTTTGTCCCAATCAAGATGACTCATTGTTTAAAATAGAAACCCCTTTATTTCTACTTTATTTCCTCTCTTTTACTTTACTCTCTCTCCACTTAACATGAAAAATAAAGTTACATAAAATCTCATGCCGTCCAAAAAAGGGGTCATCTTCCTTGAAACGGAGGGAGTACTGCATAATTGGATACACAGGTTTTATATGATTCGGAAAGAAACACTTTTTGGAATATAATATTATTGTTGTTGGTAAGCTATAGAATCCTCGTGTCCGGCATGGCCCACCTTTCTATGAAATTGATTGATGAAATTGATTGATCTAGCTAGCATTACCATATACCGGAAATACTCTTTCCGTCTCAAGGTAGACGTCACATTTGAAAATTGATATGAGATTTTAAGAAGTGTTATTTTGTGTATTAGATGAGGAGAAAAAATAATATATTTATATTGATATGAAAGAGAGTTTTTTCTAAAAAAAAGAAAATATGACATCTTTTATGGGACAAACTAAAAAGGAAAGTGTGACATCTAAAATAAGACGGAGGGAGTAATTTTGAATACAGAATTTTATCTAGTACTAGTAATATTTTGTTGTTAATAAAAAGACGGTGAAATAAGAGAAATTAAAACGTAAGATGGTGTTGTTTTAATTTTAAAAAATATTTCATTTTCATGCTATAAAAAGAACATGTATTAATATTATCTATTTAATTATATTTATTTATTTAATTGGTTATTTTAAGATAAAAAATTCAAGGCCATTTAAAGAAGGAGAGTAAGATCGTGGTGGTCTAATTTTGCCCTGTTGTGTTTCGCACTCTACCTTACTCAGTACTATTTGGTAGTTTGAGATTTTTAAATTATAAAATAAAAAGAGCGTATATAAATATAAGCCACGCAGCAAAACACGCCAATAAATGTAAACAAGAACTAAACATATGAGAACAACCAAACCAACAAGTAACGAGAAAACCAGCAAAGCAAGACTAGTCCTAAAGGACATGGATAACAAAATTTACCAAACAACAAAATGAGAAGATAAGTTAATTAAAGGTCATCAAAGAAATAGGCGCAAAGAACTTGTCTTCATTTTATATCCCAATCTTTAGTATCACTAACTTGAAAATGGGAGGTTTACATACCAACCTTTTATTTAAGCTTTTATTTCCATGTCTCAATTTGGTTTGTAATTAAAAAGATTACTTTATTCCTAATATTCCATAATGAAGGACAAAGTGATATAAAACAAGAAGTCCAAAGCTTGTTCTTTAACTTTTGAATGGGGTGCTCACTCAATAACTATATACATCTATAAATGTTGTAAAATTGACATGACTATGAAGATGATATTAGTTATATCCAAGATTAGTGCTAATCTCCATCTTGATTGTTAAGTATAAAAAATTAACTTTTTTAAGAGTCAATAATAATGGTTAAAGTGGTTGTGTGTTTGGCAAAGCCAATCTTACATGCATATATCATTTTCATACACCGCCTTAAATTTACTAGTTCAAACATGAAAATTCTAAATGTATCATACTACTAATATTTTTTTGGATTTTCAAAAATTATTTCTATATTTAGACTTCACTAAATATAAATTACATTAATTTTCGTGTATGTAAACAGCCAGTTTTCAAAGGTAAGATGAAATTGTCAATGGTTAAGAAGTCTAAACCAAGAAAAGGACTCAAAAAAATGATTAGAGGTTTATGCATCATAATCTGTGAATTCTTTTCGAAAATACTGATTCCAATTTTCTCACTTACACCAAAATCATATGTGTATATTCTAACTAATCTGTCTTCTAATATAATCTTTTCAAATTTATAATCTTTGAGATTATGATTTTAATAGGGTTTATAATGTCGTTGTGTGTTGACAACAAATTCAAATTATGATTATTATTATCATTACTATTATTATTATTAGGTTATACGCAATTTAAGAACAAACGAATGCAATTGATTAAAATCTCAAATTTTAAAAGTAAGAAATGGCGTTGTTTCAATTAAAATATGAAACGACATTTTCCCTTCCAAGCTACTTCATTTATAACTATTTATTTAAACTATGTTACCAATTTGTGAAATGAATATAATTATTAATTAAATATTCAATTATTGGAAGACAAAAAGAGTTCATTCTGTAATATACATGTCGATAGACTTATCATATTGGAAATACGTATACGTGCATAAAATGTAATTAAAAATGGTTTCCTAAAGTATTGAAAATGAATTAAAAAGGTGTACAAGATTAGGTGAAATAGAAAGCGACAGTTTGAACTTTGTTTCAATAATTTAAGACTGTTGATTGAGAAAATAAGTAAGCAAGCATCATTACTTGTCATGATATCTATAAGTTGGATCAAATCCTAAAACTAGCTGTTTTTGTGATTGGATTATGTTTAACTTATTTCGCTTTTTCATATTTTATTTTTAACTATCTTTTCATTGTTTACTTGCACTCCATACATAGTACCACTTCATAGATACCAATTATTGAACCAAGGATTCATCTAAAACTACTCTTTTTATAAATTAATATACTACTAGATTTAATAGCTTTGCCCCAAGAGTTTGATTAAGAGAGAATTACTAATACTAATTAATCATGTGATTGGGTTTATATATCGATCGATCATGAAAAATTAAAATGTAGGCATAAGTACTTTGTTATTCCCAAACAATAAAACAGCATAATAATTAAATAATGTGAATAAAGTTAAGAGAAAATAAAAGATCCAAAATGGCGGCATTCACCAACTTTTAATTAGTACTATATGCTAATATACTATTTGGACCTATTCTTGTATGTCCAGAGGTTTCCAGAAGTAATTATTTGCAGTTTTTTCGAACATAGAAAAGTAGTATACTTGCATATAATGTCAACTTAAATGCTTTAAATTTGAAATGATCGAAACTTAGATAACTCGACTAAAGAAGCAATAAATAGTTTATTAATTAACCTTTTATTTATAAGTTCATCAATATAGCTTTTGCAATGTATTTAAGTACTGTGTATTTATAATAGCATTAACTTTTTAAAGTGTTCGAGTTAAAAAAATTATAGTATTCGTTTCATACTCTTACCTTTTACTTAGGCCACTTTTTAAAGTGTTCGAGTTAAAAAAATTATAGTATTCGTTTCATACTCTTACCTTTTACTTAGGCCACTAGTACAAAGACAAATAATGTTATAAGGGTTAGTACGTGTGTAGGTCTAGTGATATATTGGTTAATGTTTGAATTCAAAAATCTCCGTGACCTTTCTCTCACTCACACACACATAGGTAGCACATGCATCATTTGATCTACACAAATATACATACATTTGCCTTTCTGATCATGCCATCAAAGTCCAAGTAAAACCAATTAATTTGTATTTAATAGGAGTAGTAAACTTGTATTTTTATGAATTTCTTCTATATATAGTCTCGGAAAAGACGTGCATTAACCCAACTTCATGGGTACGAATGTCCCAATAGTTTCGGAATATTTCAAGAATCGAATCAAAGAGGCACATTTAAATCATTCAAAAATATCCTTTTGTAGAAAATGTTATACTTGAGATAAGGTAACATATAAGTTATAACATTGAAATGTCGAAGTTGCATGCATTTGAGCATATTTTATTCAATTCCACACCTAAAAGTTAAACGTTTATGACAAAATATATAAAAGGATTAACATGGAAACACTCAAGAAAAAGGGCCTTCTTAATGTATGGGTAAGATAATTACTTCCCACCTCATTCCCAAATTTAACATGTAACACATATTTCTCCATGCTCCCACCCAATTCCTTGGATTTATTCAAACCCAATAAATGAAAATGTGCCCATAAATAATAAAATAATAAATAACACCCCCACTGCGTGAAAAGCTACCATCACCTCTCCACTATATAATCCCTTCATATCATCCCACAAAACTTGGCAACCACACCATAGTTGCTTGGACCACCATTGTTTGTGACAAATTCTCAAACAATTCTTTGTAAATTAATCATGGAAAATAAAATGATTAATCTTCTCAACTTCCTAGACTCCAAACCCTTACTAATAATCTCCCTCATAGTCCCTCTCTTTGCTATATTCCTCCTATCAAGATTTCGCCGTAAGCGATATCCGCCCGGGCCTCCTGGCTGGCCCGTGATAGGTAACATGGGCCTTATGGACCAGCTCACCCATCGCGGGCTAGCCCAATTAGCCAAAAAGTACGGAGGAATCTTCCACCTCCGTATGGGCTTCCTCCACATGGTGGCCGTGTCGAGCCCGGACGTGGCCCGGCAGGTCCTCCAGGCCCAGGACAACATTTTCTCCAACCGGCCCGCTACAATTGCGATAAGCTACCTCACGTATGACCGGGCCGACATGGCATTCGCCCACTACGGGCCCTTCTGGCGCCAGATGCGGAAGCTCTGCGTCATGAAGCTCTTCAGCCGCAAACGGGCCGAGTCCTGGGACTCGGTCCGGGACGAGGTGGACGACATGGTCCGGGCCGTGGCCATGAGCAGCCGGACCGTTGTGAACATAGGCGAGCTCGTGTTCGGGCTGACCCGGAATATAACGTACCGGGCCGCGTTCGGGTCGGTCTCGCACGAGGGACAAGATGAATTCATCAAGATTTTGCAAGAAATCTCCAAATTGTTTGGAGCTTTTAATATTTCGGATTTCATTCCGTTTTTGGGGTGGATTGATCCACAGGGGATTAATGGGAGGTTGATCAAAGTTCGGGCCCAACTTGATGGATTTATTGATACTATTATCGATGATCACATGCAAAAAGCCCGGCCCGAAAATGGGGGCATTGAGTCGGATATGGTGGATGAGCTACTTGCTTTTTATAGTGAAGAGGCTAAGGTTTCTGAATCGGAGGATTTGCAGAATTCGATCAGTCTAACAAGGGACAATATTAAGGCAATTATTATGGTGAGTGTTACTCATACTATACTAATTAATTACACCTATTTTTTGGTTTATTATTATAATTATTATTGACGTCGTTGTGTGCATATTGATGATATCATTTAGTATATAGTAATTCGAAACTAAAAATTAAGCTGCTCAGGATATACTATTTGATTGCTTGACTAAATTTGATGATTTCCAAAATAAAGTAGTTTTGTGTATAATCGAATATGAAAAAGGCCTTAAATGAGCAATTTTAGTGTTCCCTCTCGAAAAGGGAGCTTTCGTTTTCGAGTATTCGGAAATGAATTTGATGAGAAATCAATTTTCAGCAGGGATTGTTAGATGAAATTAATATAGTCTTTTCGTATAGCTTCTGGTTATTTGGTTAAATACGCAAAAATTTATTGCTCAACCGCCATACGATTTCTATCTACTATACGATGTCGTGTTGTAGTATTAGAGGTGGAGCAAAGCCCTAGCATGATGTCTAGACAATAAAAACATTTATGTTTAGCTTCCTATAGGATGTGTATAAAGATAATTTTTTTTATTAAATTGCTAACTTGCTAATTTAATTATACAGTATATTAAAAATATCAATACGATGACATTAGTACGTCAACGCAAATTAAGTTGATATACATACATCTCTGTATTGACTTTTAAAAATAGATGTCAAACACAGAGACATAACTATATCAACTAAATTTGTGTTGACATACTAATATCATCATGTTAACATTTTCAATATACTGCGTTAATGTATTAGCAGGTTAGCAATTTAAGAAAAATTAGCAAACGAACGCATCTCTTGCATCCTATAGTAGTATAAATGTATTCTTATTTCTTTATAATTATTCTAAAACATGTAAATATAACCTCACACGTTGCACTTAACATCCTATCATAAACTATGTACTATACCATTAATCTCTTTTGACTTTGGAGAGGACATAAAATCAAACAAGCATTGAAAAATACGTAAATATATTGAATTAGGATACGATAAGTCCACCATTCCTTTCCGAATTTAATTTTTAGGTAAGAAAAGTATATGATGTGTAAATTATTACGCAAATTGAAGGACGTAATGTTTGGTGGGACCGAGACGGTGGCATCGGCGATAGAGTGGGCTATGGCGGAGCTAATGCGAAGCCCAGTGGACCTGAAGCGGGCCCAGCAAGAGCTGATGGACGTGGTGGGCCCCAACCGGAAGGTGGAGGAGGCCGACTTCGACAAGCTGACATTCCTCCGCTGCTGCCTCAAGGAGGTCCTCCGCCTCCACCCTCCGATCCCGCTCCTCCTCCACGAGACGGCCGAGGACGCCGTCGTGTGCGGGTTCCACGTGCCCGCCCGGTCGCGCGTGATGATCAACGCGTGGGCGATCGGGCGGGACGAGGGCGCGTGGGAGGACGCGGAGGCATTCAGGCCCTCGCGGTTCCTCCGCGACGGCGCCGCCGACTTCAAGGGCGGGAGCTTCGAGTTCATCCCGTTCGGGTCGGGGCGGAGGTCGTGCCCCGGGATGCAGCTGGGGCTCTACGCGCTTGAAGTGGCGGTGGCGCACCTGCTGCATTGCTTCACGTGGGAGCTGCCGGACGGGATGAAGCCCGGGGAGATGGACATGGATGACGTGTTCGGTCTCACGGCGCCACGCGCCACCAGGCTCATGGCGGTGCCCACGCCGCGGCTGCTGTGCCAGCTGTACTAGCTAAGCGCACGTTTTCGTTTGTTTTTATTAATTTCTGCTGGTTTTTGGATATAGTTATGCGCATTTAATTATGCAACGAAATAATTAGCGAGTTTGGGGAAATATGTGAGATTGAATTTGTAAAAATATCTATGTAACACGGTTTGTCTGATTGAATGGGAAATGTGCTTATTATTCTATTTTATCAATACTTTGTTTACTAATTTATTTTCATTTTGTAAATATCATCGTAACCAAACAAAATTAAATCGAAAAGAATTATAAGATAAATTTATATCTATACATGTACTAATAGAAAATTAGTCGTTGAATGTGGAACTCATTTATCCAAAATAGTAAAGGGAAATGAGACTTTTATTTAAGTCTGATCAAATACAGAGATATGGAATATTTAATGGAGACCGGCCGGTTTGTTATCATGAATTAATTTTAAGTTTTATACGTACATATAGTGGTTGTTCGGTTCATGAAACAAAATTATCTTGAGATGCAGTGTAAGGTACACTAAAATAGACCTTGGCTAGGATTAAATTAGTCTTATGCATGGTTGTAGAGTAGGGTGGAGAAGAGAATAATGAGGAGAGGGAGATGGATAAATTAGTAGGAGGGGTGAGGTGAGATGGTTAGTTATGAGATTAGTTAGGTGAAAATGAGTCCATTCAAATGGACCAAAACATGCTCAAATCTACAATTGTTAGCTAAAATTTGGTTGAAAATGTGAATGGAGAAGATAAAAGTTATCTTGGGAACCGAACGGGCACATATTGAATGAAGTGAGACGCATTGTTCATTAATACTACTTCAATTCTTTTTCTTTATATCTCTCTTATTTTACCAATTGTGTATTAAAATTTATGTCATTTAGTGTATATATAATAGCGAGTTAGATGTTGTAAATAAATTCGAGTATAATTTGCATATTATATTCTCTTATCATTAGTATAGCTACGTACTGATATCAAATGCACTGTGTATTGGGAATGGATCCCCTGTTGCTGCTGTGGAACAAAACGCAGCCTCTTGGTCATTAAACGCAGATAAACTTTTCTTATCCCTTCTTCTTTCATTTTCTGTTAAGTATAGTCATTAACATTTTTTATATTCTTTGCATCTTTTATGATTCTAAATATTAGAATTAAACCCATTTACATTCTTTTTGCTTTTGATTCTTTCTTTGTCTATATGTTTTAATATTATGATTCATTCTACAGTATATTTTTATTTTTGAATATTAGCAAATATAAATAAAATAATAAACACTTAATAAAAAATGAAAGAAGAAGGGATAAGAAGAAGTTTACCTGCGTTTAATGACCAAGTGGCTGCGTTTTGTTCCACAGCATCCCCTGCTGTGATTTTGCCACAGTAGGGGATCCATTCCCCTGTGTATTCTCCCGGAATTGAAAATGCATGCATTTGGCCTCAGTCATATGTCTTACATTCTGCTAGCTGAAATGTGTTTATTGAGGTCCAAATATTTTTGTTGTGATATTCTACAATCAACGTTCTATCAATGTTTTAAAAATCGGATCAGCCGGTGAACCGGTGAGGCTACTGGTTCACGGTTCAACCGGTCCGACCGGTTCAATCACTGGTCGAACCGTTTTACCTTACAAATATAAAATTAAATTTGCTCTTACAAAATATATTAAATCTAGTGAGTAATATATTACAATTAATATTAACATATAACAAAAACATATATTAAACATTTTAAGTAAATTAAATATTAAGAGTATTTAAAGTAAGTGAATGGTAAAATTTAAATATTTATTAAATATATAAACTTTTAATTAATGTAGCCAAAAAAAGTAATATTTTACATATAATAAATAGATAAAATTCATATTATCTCAAAACATTTATATGGTGAAATAATATTATAACAATATATAAAACTAAATATCAATTTTTAGTTAATTTGGATAATATATACTATAATAGTATTATTAGTTATTACATAAAATTAAACTTGAATTATTAGTAAATATGGAGTAATAAACTATATTAATAATATATACTCCATATTACATCAATAAAAATAAAATTTAGTGGCTTATAATTAAAATTAAACATATCATAACTAAAAATTATTTTAAAGTATAAAACTAAACACAAATTATTAATTTGTGTGGACAAAAAATTATGGAGTTAATATATAACAATATTTAATGCTCACAATATTTCATTCAAGACCATGTGGTGGAGTGGTAGAGGTGTTAGTTTCTTACCTAGAGGTCTAGGGTTCAATTCCCTCTAGTCTCATATTTTAAACAAGCTTTTAAATATAAAAACCGGTTTCCGGTTTCCGGTTCAACCGGTCCGACCGGCCGGTTCCGGCGGTTCAGGGCGGCTCAACATGCCAACGGTTTTAGGGGCCGAACCGGACCGGACCAGCTGCCGGTTCGCGGTGCGACCGGTCGAACCGGCCGGTCCGGCCCGGTTTTTAAAACACTGGTTCTATATATATGTTTTATAATATCTATGACGTAATATATAGTTAACATCAAAATTTACTAATTTTGTAGTAGTAGTATTTTTTTTCTAAATTGTACTCTAATATAAATAATGGAATATCGGGTTGATCTTTTAAATAAATTCAATCACATTTGTGCTTTGCACTATCGGCTACCCTAATAATTTATTGTGTATAATATTTATTGTTCAAAACTTATGATATACTTCTTCCGTTTCATGATAAGTGAGTCATATTTCTTTTGGGATGTTCCACTATAAGTGAATCATTTGCCTTTCTAGCAAAAAATCTTCACTTACTTTATTCTCTCTTTACTTTTCTACTTTTCTCTCTTGTATTCTCTCTACTTTAACTATTTAAATATTAAATACTTAAATCTCGTGCTAAAAAAAGTTACTCCTATTTGCTTATCAGGACAGAGGGAGTATTGTTTTATTATTAACATGAGGTATGTTTTATATTTTTAAGTTTGAAGTTGATTTTTTTTAATGTTATAATATTCCAAAGCGTGATTATTCTCTTTGTGACAGATATTCATTCGTGTTATAATCAATATTTTCTTTTTTGAAAATTTTTAATCGTATTTTTCTGTTATGTAAATTTTTACTCCTTCGTTCACGAAATAAAAATGGACAAGTTTAGCTATTTTGGTCCGTTCACAAAATATAGAGTAAGTTCAAAAAGGAAAGTTTTCAACCAATATTAACCCCTACACATCATTTTAAATATGAACCCCACAATCCACTGACACTCATTTCACTACATATTCCCTCCCTTTCTCTTACTTTTTCTATTTCTCTTTTATTTTACCAATTATACATTAAAACTAGTGTCATTCACAATCTTGTCCATTTTTCGTTAGAGCATTCACAATGGAAGGACCCTCCCATAGGGCCCTTCTTGGAGGGTCTTTTTTTTTCTTATTATTCCACGTCATCATTTTTTGAAAGGGCATATCTCCCTATAATGGAAGGGCCCTTCCCTTTCCATTTCATTTCCACATCATCGTTAGTTTATTTTAATTTTTGGGCACTTCTATATTTAATACAATACTCCTTCCGTCCACCATTGGGAGTCTCGGTCACTTTTGTGCACCGGTTTTATAAAAATGATACTCCATCTGTCCCACAAAAGATGTCACATTTCCCTTTTTAGTTTGTCCCACAAAAGATGTCACATTTCCATTTTTGAAAAAAGTTCTCTCTCGCATGAATATAAAAATTATATTTTCTCTCTCCATTTAACACACAAAACAAAACCTCCTAAAATCTCGTGCCGTCCCACAAGTGTGACATCTTTTGTGGGACGGAGGGAGTAATAAATAGTTAAAGTGGAGAAATGATAAAGTAAGAGAGAGAATAATGTTAAAATGACTCTTCTCAATATTATTCTCTCTCTTTACTTTGCCATTTCTCCACTTTAACTATTTATTATCATTTTTAGAAAACAAGTGCGAAAAAGTGATCAGGACTCCTAATGGTGGACAGGAGGGAATATGTTATTAACTTAATTAAATTAAAATATAAAAACATTATAGTACATGAAATAAATTTTAATTTATCTCAAATATGTGACAACTTATTAATTAACTAAATGAAAACCTTAATTAACTCATCTCAAATATAGTCCATTAATTTAATAAATTATTGGCCCATTAATTTATAGTCCGTCTATTTAATAAAATTATTGGCCCACTAATTTATAGTGTAATACTCCCTCCGTCCCTCATTAGCAGTCACAGTTTGACCGGGCACAGGATTTAAGAAATGTAAAGAAAAATTGGTTGAAAAAGTTAGTAGAATGTGGGACCCACTTTTTTATATTAGTTTTATAATAAAATGCGAGTGAAGTGAGTTAGTGGAATGTGGGACCTACTACCATTTATGGTAAAAATAAAGTGTGACTCTTAATTGGGAACGGACCGAAATGGAAAAGTATGACTCTTAATCGGGGACGGAGGGAGTATAAATTAGGGTTAATCTTCCTCACAACAGCTGCTTTCTTCTTTTTCTTCTTCCTCCATTCTTCTTCTCTTCCTCTACGTTTCTTCCTCTCTCTCATTCCGTTTCAGCAAAAAAAAAAAATCATAGGGCCGATCGTCGGCCCTCTCACCACAATGGAGGGCCGATCGACGCCCCATTTGGATCGGCCAAGGCCGATACACCAAACTTTTTGGAGAGAGGGGAGGGAGCCGACGGACGGCCCGTCCGCCGCAGTGGTGGAGCGATGGAGCCCGATGAGGAAGGCTCCTCTATCGGACCTCAATTGTCAATGCTCTTAACTGAAGAAGTATTATGTATATTTATTACTTCCTCCGTCCCATAGAAATTGACGATATTTCCTTTTTTGTATGTCCCGTAGAAATAGTTCATGTTCATTTATTAAAATATTTTTCTCTTTCTTTTTCCTTTATCATTTATGGGCCCACAATTCACTATATAATTTCAACCATTTTTTCTCCTTCTCTCTTACTTTACCAATTATACATTAAATTTCGTGCCAATCTCAAATAACATATTTCTATAGGACGAGGAAGTATATTCCATTAAATTCTTGTAATAATAAAACAATGTTACATTAGTTTCTGAAAAATTAATTGAATCATATCGCGGGATGGATGCTAGTTATGATAATGCAAGCGTCTATCATTTTTTCCGACTCAATAAAAAACACTATCAAACCAAGTAAATATACTTCTTTGACCTCACTTTATTGGGCATCAATCTTATTAACTAATGATTAGATTAAATAAAAAAAGGCAGTAGTTGTGCGTGGATTATAATTGACAGAAAATGTAGGTGGGTTATTGTGGAAAATCCAGATATGCACTCATTTCTTCCTCTCTCCTAATTATTGTTATTACTTTACGATATGCTTCAATTTCAATTATTTTCTTAAATGTCTCTGTATAGTGTATACTATCGAATATACAAATCTCATTCATTGATAACAAACATACTTTCTCTATTTATTTATCATATGTATGAATGCATCTCTAAAAGACCTATTAATGTAATTGCAAAACCAATAAAAACTTGTGAAAAAAAATCTAGCGCGTACTTGACTTTCATTTCAGAATCAAGAGGTGGAGAGCATTTTTGTCCACTTATAGTACTAGTATATTTTATCCTGGATATTGCAAAATAAGTGTCTGCCATTTTCATATGTTGCAAATGCCACAATCAATACACAAAAATCCTGGAGAGGTGTAGCATCAAATGTATATTGTGTTGGACAAAGTTATACTCTCTAGTCTCTATCAATTAGTGTTGAGTCGATTCTTTGATTATTGGTCCATCCCATTATAATTAAACCACTTCATCAAAATTCAAAATGCTTGATCTCCTCTAGTACTTTATAAAAGTGTCCTGTCTATGCTCATTTTCCTCTTGTCACTTAACATTTTTTTCTTTTAGTACCAACATGCAATAGCGCCCTAAATTCTGCTCTTAAAATCCACTTATTCCCATTTTCACCACTATTTTCATTTTTAAAATTTTTTTATGTTATCAAATAAAATAAAATCACAAAATAACATAAATAAAAGGCTGGGAGCATCGGAGTTCGTTGAGATTAGTTGAGAAATCATAGGAATTCATTTTTTGTTTTCTTGAGAGAGATAAGTGAGATGAGAGATGAGAGAGGAGATTGGAGTAAAACGGTGATAAATGGAGTGAAAAATAGTGTATTTATAGAGTGAAAATAGTGTAAAAAACTAAGTGAAAATCGGCTTTATATTCAGCTGAAGGCGCTACAATAGTGTCGATCTACCCACCCTAGCCGATCGGCGCGCCCTATTCCAAGTAGGGATGTCAGTGTAGCCCGCAACTCGTGGGCTGACTTGAATAGCCCATCAAATTTATAGCGTTAGGGCTGGAAATTTCTAGCCCGATAAAATTAAAACCCGATTTGCCCGCACCCGATTAACCCGCAACCTGTTAGGGCCAAATCCGAAAACCCGTTGGGCTAACCCGAAAATTCGATAAAATTTTTATTATTATGTTTTATGTTATTCCTAATTCGACACTTCATTGATTAATTGTATAATATAGGAAACTGAAAAAATAACTTCCAATTTTATAGTATTAAATATACAAATTATATATTAAATTAATATTATTATAATAATTGATAAATAAATTAAAAACTTCAAATTCACTAAAAAATATTTAAATTTCTAAAACATGCATTATAATTTCACGAAATATCTCAAATATTAATATTTGATTATGTTTATATTCGAGTTTAAGCATACATCTCAAATTTATCATAATTAAATGTTTTACATTTTATAACTGTAACTAATTTTCATCACTATTTATTGGATTGGTCGCATGTAAATCTTATCGGTAGCAACTCGATTAACCCGCTGGGCTAACCCGAAACCCAAGCTTTTATGGTTAGAGTTGAACTTTTATAATCCGAAAGAAATCATAACCCGATTAGTCCACACCAATTGGTCTGCAATCCGAGTAGGGTTGGCTGGAAACCCGATGGTCCTACCCGATTGACATCCTTAATTCCAAGGGCAGATGGCTAGGCGGGTTTATCGACCAAACCTGTGCAATAGTGCTGCAATAGTGTTGATCTACCCACCCTAGCCGATTGGCGCGCCCTATTCCTAGGGTGTACGATTAGGCGGGTTTATCATCCAAACTCGTGTAATAGCGCCTATAAACCCGACGACACTTAAGGGCGGATTTATGGATGCTAATGTGAGTGTCCTTAGTTATCTACTTTATTTTTATTCTACTTGGAACACTAAACATTTATTTATTAATTTCAATTCCAAAAATTATTTCAACACTGTGGGAGGGAGCTAGTACTTCCTTTGTCCCATGATACTCCCCTTTTTTTGTTCGTCAATTAAGGATTGAATAATTAGTATAATTAAATTAATATATTAAGTATATAATAAGAGAACATTTAATATTATAACATTTAATCAACTTTAATATTTTAATTCTTATTTAAAATAGGAATAGTGCAAGTAGTTTAGAATGGACTGAAAAAAAAAAGTCCGAATAGCATGAGACATTAGTACAATACCATTTAATACAGTAGTAATATATTTGCAATTATTATTACGCAACAAAGTTGGTAAGATTTAGAATCAACAAGGTATCTGTATTCTTTCGAGAAATGTACCTAGCATTGGACCAACGTTATCCTTCAATGCTTAGATTGCAGGGATATTAATCTTCTCATCTAAAACTGCCAGACCCCAGCCTGAATATTCCTAACCGATCTGCTTCAAAAATTTCTTTCTAGGTTTTTATGTATATCAACTATTTTTTGGAATCGAAATTTTGTTTAAACTTTTAAATGATAAGTTGGTTAACTAATGGAAAATTAATAATTAATTTTGTTATCCATAATATCAAAAACTTTTTTGTTTCTCATTCCCAAGTTATTGAATTTGATGCTATTCAAGAATAAAGTAGATTAGATTATGTTTTATTAAAAAAATAAAATGATCCATTTAACTAGAGGCGTATCCAATAAAAATACCAATCGATTAACATGGAAAAAAGAAGTAAAAATAACAGTAATAATGCACACAAATTATATAAGGATATAACAAATTAAATACTATTAAAGCTCGGAGGGAGGACATAATAATGTGTTTTGCCTTAATTAAATAATAAAAAATTTTAAGACACCATATTTCTCGTTTGGATTGTGGTTAAAAAAACATTGTGTTCTGAATCAGCCCAATTTCTTTGTTCACAACCATAACCATCTGTGAAAAATTGTAACCCTTGTAGTACAAATCCATTAACACTGTTACTAATAGGGATATGATCAAATGAAAACTTTAAATATTATACAAACTCAAAACTATGATCTAGACCATTGAAAAATGTCCACGGATCACAAAAAAACATCAACAGGAAAATATCAACAGAATTTCAACGGTAGTCAATGATTGATGCTGTGTTGATATTGTGTTGACATTAAAATCTTGAAATTTTACACTGTGTTGATATTATATTGAAACTGTGTTAAAGCTGTATTAAGAAATTTTGAGTTTATACAATATATAAATTTGCATTTTATCACTACCCGTTACTAATATCTACCAAGTACTATAGTATTAAAACGAACAAACAATACAAAGCTTTTTAGTCTCCTTTGGTCATTCTTACTCAAGGCACAACACACTCCAAAATTAACTAATTTCTCTAATTTACAACTTTCTTGATTATAAATTGAGATGGAAATGTACATAATAAAATAGCCTTTTCTTTGAGAATCACCATGAAATAAATAGTACTCCTAATAAAAGATTATAAAGGTTAATTTTTTTTGCATATAATAATGAATTTTACAACATCTTGAAACAGATAAGAGACCTATTACAAATTACAATATGCTTTCAAACAAAAGACCAATCAATAAATACATTGTTACTTGAATTCTCCTAGCAGTGTTTTGTACTGGTCAGGGATTTTAGACATAAAAAATGAGAAAAAAATCCCCACCAAAACCAGACAAATGGTGTGCCTGTTGGCTACATCAGAATTCGGATTACAGCAAGACCAACGGCAGAGACAGAGGCAAGCGTACCTATGCAGTACTTGATCACATCATACTTTGCGGCTTCTAGTTGAGCTCGCAGTGTATGGATTTCCTGTGATCTCACAACGCAAACAATGGAGTCGAGCATAAATTTAAGTTTAAGAAGTAGTATCAACTTTCAGCAACTACGTGTAACAGTACTCACTCGATCAAGTTTGGTGGTGAGGTTTGTCGTTTCTTGATTTTGATTGTTCAGCTCATCTCGAATTCTCCTGCAAAATTGGGGCAGACTTTCAGTAAGTACTCTTCATTTGGTTGGAAAATTGATATGTATACATAGATGATCAATGCATAACTGATTCTTAATGCATAACTAGAGACCAAATCCGTGTTATGAACTAAAATGCCTTTATAGTGAACTAAAACGCTATTATTGAACACCGTGTTTTGGTATCTAGTTATACATTTAAGTAGTGGTTGCCCTATATCACTACTCACTCACTCTCTCTATATATATATTGGTACATACTTACCCCCTTTCGAGATTAAGATCCAAGCGCTGCCCGGCTGTGACTTTGTCAATTTCATACCTGTGCCAATGTTGTATTTAGTGTCAATCAGAATTAGGTGTGAAAAAAAAAAGTCCCTGATCGATGAAGTTTATTTTATCTATACATTACCTTAACTCACTTCGCATCTTCTCTATATCATTCTTAATTTTTTCCATCTCATGTTGCAACATAGAGAAATGGTGATCCTGCACTTGAATCAAATGAATTAGCTACATCTTGGCTAATCATACGAGTTTCTCTAAGCTTGGAGTATCCAACACATCATTAACAAATAAAAACATACATTTATGAACAAACATCCCAGCTTTGTTAAATCTAAAGCTCGGGTTTTGGGATATACGTAGGCCCTTTTACTTTGCAAGTTATGTGAAGAAAAGAATTTTTACATGGATTTTACATTTGTTTATTTTGCAAGTTACAATTTTTTATGGACCCTCGAAACGACCTCGGGCTCAGGCTTTGTTCATGTTATAAACTGCAAACCAAACAACCTAATAAAACAACTATTTACTATATGCTCTAAAAGTAGTTATAAAACCTAACACTATCTTGACTTGTCATATCTATCATCCAAAGTAAACAGGCCCGAGGATTTTACAGGCCAATATTCTATTTTGAGATGTCTATTATTACAAATGGTACTTGTCTTTCTTGGTCACCCACAAATATGCCCTTTCTTTTTTATCAGAAATTAATATCATTACTAGATGCTGTTAATGTCACTCATTTAAATTAGTCATCTAAATATCCACAACACTCGTCGTCCTCAAGGGTTTTCTTAAAGTTTCCAAGAACCACGGTCCTACTTATATACATTCAGGAGAGTAGAACATACAATAGTTTAGCTAAATAACAAAAAAGTTCCATTCAATACAACATTGTTGATCAGTATTATAGACACGGAATGAGATGAGTCGTCTATAGTCAGATGAATCAACTATAACATGATTCCGTATCAAGGACAAAACCAACCAACCTCTACATATTTAACAATCAAATCCATAACATATTTAAAAACAAGGCAATCATAAGCTTTGATCATACTAGCAAAATATAACATCCATTCCCACTTTAGCAACAAAAAAGGACTCACTTCCCTAACATCATACGACAGCCTCAGTATCTCAACATGACATCAATTTCCAATAAACATGTAAAGAAACAAAAGCTTTCTTAGCCATACCTGGGAGCTCTTGACTTCGGTCTTGAACATGGACAGATTGTTTTCCTGAAACATCTCGCTCTACACCGAAAAACAGATAAAAACACAAGTTTACAAAACAAATTTTCTTCTTTACCAACAAACAAAAACCAAAGAAATGGAAACACAGCTCACCTTTTGCATTTCACTCTTAGAAACATAAGAACCTGAAACATTCTCCATGCTGTCATTCAGCACCTCCATCATTGACTCTGTTATCGCCTGCGCCTGCCTCGATTCCACCCCCTGCGCCTCCAATTTCCTCACCTGATCAAAACCATCACATCATCAAAGGCCAAAATGTAACTACAACTATCACATTCCAAAAAAACAAGAATGAAACTAAAGCATCACAACACATAATAAACGCAAAAATGTAACTAAACCATCAACAACAGAAACAAAAAAAATTGAAGCTAAAATCATCCAAACAGAAACAAAAGTTTGTAACTAGAAGCATCACTTCCCAAAAAGCAAGAAAGTGCCAAATCATCACAACACAAAAAGGCAAAAAATGTGACTAAAACCATCATAACCTAAACATAAAAAACAAGTATCACAGCCAGCAATCAAACAAAACCACCAATTTCAACTCCAAACACAAATACAAGGATGAATTACAAGTTTGTAAATACAAGAATCACAGCCAGCAATCAAACAAAAACCACCAATTTTAACTCCAAACACAAATATGAGGATGAATTGAATTACAAGGGCGAGAGTGTCGACGAGGTAGACCCGTTTGCCGTTGGATTTAGCAAGCTCGGAAATGGGTCGGGTCCCGGCCAACTCGGGTCCTAATCTGAGCACCCGCTTACACGCCGCCGCGTACGCGGTCATTCTTATCCAACCGGCGCTTCGATCAAGAATTGAAATTTAAACAAAACCACCACTAAAACCGTTTCAACTGCGATATGGGATTAAAGATTCTATCAAAATCGAGGAGAGATTCGCTTCTAATCAACGCGATCCGGCTGGAAGGAGCTGAAAGATCAAATTTTTAGGCTTGAATCAACAAAAAGGGGCGGAATTAAAGAGAAAAACTCAAGAATTGGAGAAGATAGAAGGAAGGTGAGGGGAAGTTTTCCTAGGAAAACGTGAGGATTAATAACTGGATTGGAAGTTGGGTTTGAGTTGACACCCTTTTCGTGCTGGAAGTTGGAATTATTTATACTCAACGCTGAGGAATATAAAAGAATTTTAAGAATTCAAAAATGGCGTTCGACTTTGTTCCAGCGTGTATTAACACTGTCTTAATCATTGACATGGTAAGAATTTTTTATTACAATAATTATTCTCTATATATTTCTTTGAATAATGACTCGAATTATTCTGTATATATTTCTTTGTATAATGACTCGAATCCTCAATTGCAACCGCCTCTTGGATTAAGAATGCATTTTTTTCGTAAAGGGCAATATTTATTAGTAAATTTTAGTGTATCTGGATTTTAATTTTTAAACGATGGAATAGTTCTATTAAGTGAAATATGTTAACTGTCTATATTCGCGGAAATTGGACTTTGCGGAATTTATTATTATATATTCCTATAGAATCCTCGAAATTTAGAATGTCAATAAATATGAATGGCACTTGATGGAAAAAATGAAAGATTCTTACTACACTACATAACATTTTAGTTCACATATGATAAATATAAACTTTGAGATAATTCACATCACATATTAAGTTCATTAGGATAGGATTTAAGTAAAATAAATTTTATGTCGGTAAATATGGATGGAAATTTAATTGTTTCGTGTACAATGATTCGACTGAATATTGGATTATATTCATTGAATTTAGGTCAAGGTATTCAAGGCATAATATCAATGTAAGGACGAGCACTATATAATGTAGGTCGCTATATATTGCAAATTTTTGATAAACTAAAACATTTATCAATTATTCTTTTTCGCTCACTAATTCGTTTGCTAAATTCAGTTTTTTACTAGTTTCAGTCTTTCTCTTCGATTTATTAAAAAAATATGTTATCTTCATTTTCATAGGGGGCAATAACTTTAATTTTGAAATTGCATTGTGTAGAAAGAATCAAACCAGGGTGGTGAAATTTGTGTTGTGAAAAAAATTACACAACTAACAAGTCCAAGCAATGCATAATCAATCTAGGGCTCCCACTATGCATATTAGTTTTATTATTTCGTGTTTGATCGTTTGGTTTCTTTGGATGGAGAGGAATGGCTGCAAGCATCGTGGTTGTCCTTTCCGTCACACTCATGTTATTTGGCAGGTCACTCATCATCTTCATACGTTCGTATTGGCCGGCAAGATTACCCCGTTACACTGGAGGGGTTGCTCGACGTCGGTGGATTTCATGTCTTCTTCTCCCAGACAGCGTATTCTGCGATCACTCATGGTCCTTTGGCATCCCCCGATGCCCCATGGGTGAAGCTGAATACAGATGGTGCCTTCTCATCAGCAACTTTGGAGGCGGGAGAGGGAGGATTGGTTCTTGGTACTGATGGAGGACTTCTGCGGGCCTTCTGTTCTCCGGTGGATGCATCTTCGAGCTTTGAGGCAGAGCTTATGGCTCTCATTCGAGGTTTGGAGATGGCCATGGAGTTTTCTACACACATTTGGGTAGAGCTTGATTCAGCGGCTCTGGTTACTTTACTCACATCTGGACGGCCTGGTTCTGCCGATCTTAGACATCATATGGCTTTGATCCGGAGGATGACATCTCGGCGGCAGGTTCGAATCTCACACATCTACAGAGAAGGAAACCGTGCTGCCGACTTTCTTGCAGGTAGGGGGGTTCAAACCCCTACTATGACATATTATGATTCTGTCTCTGCGCCTCGATACCTGAAGGCGTTTGTTAGGATGGACCAGCTGGGATATCTTAACTTCCGTTTCCGACGCTGAGATGTGGACTGATTACGACTGTTTGATAGTTCTGCTTTGTTTATTTGTTCCTTTTGTTCATTTGGCTACTAGTTTAGTGTTGATAGCTTGGATCATCCCGACTTGTGGGAGCTCCAACTTATTTCTCCTTCATGTTCTAGTTTTAGATACTAGTCACTTTTGGGCTAGGATCATGTTTTGGAACGTTATATTTTGATTTATTTACGGGTTGGGGGTCTGCCTAAACCCCCCACCCACTAGGGGCGTTTTCGAAAAAAAAAAAAAAAAAAAAAAGGGCAGCAATGCATAATCAATATGGCATATTTAAAGTGAGATTAAGAAACAAAGAATCTTAAAAATGTTACTCCTTTTATTCCACATGAAACATATCCAATGCTATACCACGATCGGCTTCATCGACCATATTCCTGAAGAATGTGTTATAATGGTTTGGATTTAAGCAGCTAATATGAGATTTATTGTCAGTAGTCTACTTTGATCAGAAGTCTTGATGTAATTCTTATATATTCCATCTAGAGGTTAGAATTTTGTGGGATTTAGTTTTGTAAACAGGTAGTCGTCGTGGACCAAGGGTTAATATTTATCAAAGTTTTGTGTTCGGTTTCATACAGCACATTCGCACAATATCCACCACGCATTTCGATCCGCCTTCACTTACTTTGGTCTTTTTCCGTAGGGATACATGATATCATCCAGGCTTCGCTTTATCTGGTTCCCTACTCTACGAATGTTCTTCGCCACCCCATTTGCAATCAGGTTTGCATTTCGCGTAAACCTGCACAAAGAAAGCACGGATGAAATCGTCAAGAATACCTAGAGCGGAGGAGCATACAAGACAATGCTAATGCCGATGACTTTCAGATCAAATTTCACTCAATTGGTTTCTAGAACAAATCCAAATACTTGGTGTAAATGCATGAGGTGATGAGTTTGAATAGTAGAAATTGAAAGGCACTTGCCTGCTCAGAAACTCGTCCCGACTGGAATTAGCTGGTTGAGGTGACCGATGCTGTGGTACTGGTAATCTGTTTCCATCTGTAAGAATAACAAGATATAGATCACCCGGGTATTAACTCAAGAAGGTTTGTGACAATAATATAACCAAACAAGTTTCATTTCATGATCAATGTCATGCAAAAAACAAAACTCCACTTCCCCTACCTTGTGGGGTTTCCAGAGATGGTATCGACAGTATAAACTATAAAAGTGCATATAAAAAATAAAAGACTAGTCAGAAAATTTGTTCTAGTGCTCAGTCTATCTATTAGAGGATGTCTATTAGAGGATGGATGCTACCAAGAAGATTTTTCATAATTCAACAAAGTTCATTTTCTTGTGTAAATAATTCAGCAGCACCAACATGTCTAGTAATCTTCTCCATAGTGATAGATATTCAGAATACTTTGACTAGAGTAAGGCATCTTCATGCAATGACACACAGATCATTCACTGATATTCCATTAATTGACTGTCGCGTATGTACAGCTCACGCTTTTGTAACTTAAGCCATTAATGCAGTAGGTAAAAGACATTGTAGAAACCTTTGATTAATCTCACTTACCAGGCAAAGATTCTTTGATTTTCCGATCCACTAACACCTGATTGGAATACATGTGAGAAGAGGAAGTAACAGATAGAGGAGAGAAACAAGCAGACAAGACATACTAATGATAAAATTTAACTATGAAAAGCTTCAAAGCCACACACGTAATAAGCAGAACCCGCCCCCTTTGCAATCACCAATTACTGTTAATCCATAAAAATGTATCCTATATCACAATTCTTAGCACTAACACAATATCCCTATTCCACCAATCAGCTCTAGCAATTATAATGGTGAATTGAACAGAACAAATGCAAAATCTTATTGCACAGTGCCATAATGGGAGAAAAAGGTTACCACAGTGTACTATTTCTTCTTGAATAAAGATACAACAAATTATTCCCAAATTTATTACCTCACACAAAGCTAAATTGAAGCAACTAAGACACCTAGAAGATCAGTCTATGACACTAACCTCAAGTCCCATGCAGATCGGCAGTTCCGGTTCAGACTGTTGTGCATCAGGGGTCCGGTTCTTTTGGTCGGCGTAAATAGAATAACCAACGCAACCGTATTTAAAATCCCTGAGGATCTTACCCTCTTTAGATGCTTCCATCTCAGATTTCCCAACAATATATCGAGGCGCTAATAAATCAAACATTAAATCATTATCGATTACCGCATTAATCCAGCACACACAAAAAATGTATGAGATTGGATACTTACATAACATAATATCAAAATCAAGCACAAGTAGGAGAATTCCAGTGTATGCAGAAATTCATTTCCTTTCATCTACAACAAATGCACAAAACTTGAAGCACATGACATCCTCTAAATTACTAACACCTTAACTTTCTAAATTCATCAATCCATTATGTGTTCTAACAACAATCTCCTAAACCCTCGTAACGATTCTTCAAGAAATACAATTCAGAAAGCATAAATCTAACACGCTGCCCTCGTCATGATTAATCAATCAGCAAAGAAAACAGCTAAAGAGACGAATCGAAATCGAAATCGAGATCGAAAAATGGGGGGAAATTGGGGCTATACCAGCAGGGAGGGAGCGGGAGAGGCCGATGCAGAGAGGATTCCTCGAATCGGATTTCAATTGCGAAGAATAATAGAGGCATCCTTTGCACGATCTTCCCTTGTTCCCGCCATTGGCAGGGGATTCAGCTTGATTCGTTTTCTTCGTTGTGAAATCGTCCAGTTTCGGTATTCTCGGTTTGGAATTGGGAGGAGCGTCAACTGAGTCGCCGGAGTTGGGCGATTCCGGCATTTTAGGGCGCGGTACCGCCTTCTTTTCTTCGCAACTGTTAGCTCTATCTTCCGCCATAACCTCGATCTCTCTTGTGCTGAACTTTTCTTTTATCAAAAACTATGTCTCTCTCTCCAATTTAGGTTTATTAATTTGTTTCATTTGGAGATTTGGTGTCAATTCTTCTATTTATAGATGACCACATTACTTCATTTACAAATGTGTTAGATCAAAATGAAAAAGAAGAGAAAATGACTAATTAAAAACAAAAAAAAAAAAATGTGTTAGATAATTTTCCTCAAATAGAAATCGCCTAATTTCAGTAAGAATGAAAATAGAAAAATGATACTGAGAAGGACCTAGACTTTCACTTTATTTCGAAAGTAAGCTAATAATCTCTTTGTATAATTATTTAATTTATTTTATAATTTATTATTAAGTTGTTATGATTTGATTTAAATTTCCTAATTAGGATTTGATTTGTTTTCTAAGATTTTTTATGAAACATGTATAATAAATATGTATGAAATGTTTTATTATCGTTAAGAAGAATAAATTAAATAAAATATTTATCACTCAACTAACTCAACACGAACCAGATAGTATGGGCTAGCCAATTCGGCCAATTTTAGAGCACTCCCAATGGGTCGGCGTTAAATCCGGCAAAAAATCGCCGATTATCGCCGGATTATCGCCGGGCGTTGGGGAGAATTCGGCGATAATTCGGCGTTAATTCTACCGAATTAACGCTAACTCCCGAAAATTCGCCGGATTATCGCCGACCACTGTGGGCGATAATCCGGCGATAAAAATAGTTTTTTTTTTTTTTTTTAATTTCCCCCCCTATAAATACACACCTTCTCTTCATTCTCTCCCCATCCTCATCCCTTTTCTCTCTTCATTCTCTTCTCATCCTCATCCATTTTCTCTCTTCATTTATTTTCTCTCTCTCCATCTATATTTAATGAATTCTGAATCATCTTCTCATTCTCGGTCCGACGAGGAGATATCTCATTCTTCTTCCGAAGAGGAGGTACCTCCCGCTCCCACCGGATGGGATGTCGCGGGTTTCGCCAACAACCCAGTCAACAACTATATCTCCCGTTTCATACAAAGCGAGCTTGCTCGAATGCAGCAGCCACCCCAACGGCCAATCCGCAGGCGGCGTCGATACATCCACCGCGACCACGCTGGTGGGCACGATCGGCTGTTCGCCGATTATTTTGCTGAGGAACCACGTTATCCGGCAGATGTATTTCGTCGCCGATTCAGAATGCGCCGCTCCCTCTTCCTGTGCATTGTTAATGCGTTGTCCGCGCGTTACCCCGAGTTCCAGCTCCAGCGAGACGCCACAGGGAAGCTCGGTCTATCGCCTCTGCAGAAATGCACTGTTGCCATCCGACAATTGGCATATGGAGGGTCCGCCGACATGTTCGATGAGTATCTGCAATGCGGCGAGACGACTGGCAACGAGTGCCTGAAGAATTTTTGTCAGGGCGTGCGAGAGATATTTGGGGGGCACTACCTTCGCTCGCCGGACGCAGCTGACTGCCAGTTTCTGCTGGATTGGCACTGGAGGACCCACGGCTTTCCGGGGATGCTCGGCAGCATCGACTGTATGCACTGGCAGTGGAAGAACTGCCCAACCGCGTGGCGAGGCCAGTTCACTACCGGCTACAAAGGTACGCATCCCACCATCATTCTTGAAGCCGTTGCCGACCAACGGCTTTGGATTTGGCATGCTTATTTTGGTATAGCCGGGTCGAACAACGACCTAAATGTTCTCAATTCGTCGCCCCTTTTCAACGAGCGGATCAACGGGTTAGGCCCCTCCATCGAATTCACGGCCAATGGCAATGTGCATAATATGGGGTATTACCTGCCTGACGGCATCTATCCGCAATGGCCCGTGTTTTTGAAGACGATCAAATGCCCAATCGGAGATAGTAGAAAGTATTTTGCCCGAGCGCAAGAGTCTGCGCGCAAGGATGTGGAGAGGGCGTTTGGGGTGCTCCAATCACGATTTGCACTGGTAAAGGGCCCGACGCGCTTTTACTACCAGGGGGATATTGCCGACATCATGTATGCGTGCATCATCATGCATAACATGATCATCGAGGATGAACACGAAGGCGTCCTCAACGTCACCAACGACACCAGTGTTGCATCATCGAGTCACGGTGTCTCAACCGAGTCCGAGTCCGCCCGCCAGGGTGTACCGTACAACGAACATGAACGGTTCAAGGCGTTCATGGACATACACCAAAAGGAAGCCCATCGAGCACTACAACACGATATGATCGAAGAATTGTGGGCAAATAGAAACCGCGCCCACCGCCCTTGAATTTTTTTACTTTGAATTTTTTTTTCCGTTCCTGTACTATTTTTTTTTTTAATTTTCGTCGTTGTAATTTTTTACTCGTGTTTAATACAACGAACTTTATTACTATTATTTGTCTTGTCTTATAAATTAGCTAGCTTTATTATATACAAAAATAAAACAATTAAATTAGTAATGATGTAAAAATGAAATGTTGAGTTAGGGAGAAATAAGGGAGAAACCATTGGAGCAGTTGGCTAAAAACTGGGGATAAATTTTGGTGCTGATGTGGCGCTGATGTGGCAGGAGTTAGGGAGAAATAAGGGAGTTTTTAGCCGGACCATTGGGAGTACTCTTAAAACTCAGGCCCTAGTCAGGCCATGCACAAACTATTAATACTATATTTTAATAACTTTTACTATGATTTTAATCTATTTTATTCTAATTTTTTTACTCTCTCTGTCCCTTTGTAGAAGACATATTTCATTTCAGCATGAGATTTAAGAAATTGTGTTAAAAGTGTGTTGATTGGTAGGGGGTAAAAACCCATAAAAGGCCGAAAAAGGTATTGTGCAACCTCCTTCTCCCACGTTTGGTACATCTTGAATTTTTCAGAGGACCCAGAATAAAATAGTAATGCTGCATAACTATCTGCGATTGTGGCAAAACACTATCTTAGGAATTTTGTGGTATAAGGTTTTACTTACTTTGCCGAAAATCTGAGAGCAAGCTTTATACCTAATTTGTCTTCCAATTTTTCCGCCACTACTCAGCCTGCCGACCCTCAAAAGCCCTGCCTCCAACCCCACGGCAGCCTTCTGACGTGAAACTAAAGTTTAGAGAAAGAAGGAAGAGACTCAATAGAAGAGAAGCAGATAAGATTTCAATAGGAAATTTGGAACAAAGAAAAAGGAGAGCTTAGAATTTTATGGAAGAGAAGTTTGGGAAGAAGATGCGTCGGTGTTTTAACTTATTCGATTCAGCCTTCATTCTGTAATTTGATATTTGGGCTTAAAAAATGAGAAAGTGGGGATTTGGGTTGTCCATATTCATAAATGAGTTTTTCTTGCAGTCAAGATCGATGGAGGGTGTAGCTGTCATTTCCTTCCCAAAAGTAAGACCATTTTAGTCATCACATAATGTAATATAATGTTGGCCTACAACACGTAAATCATACCAAACAATGGAGTAGGTGTATAAACATCTTCTATCAAACAACAATTTATAAATAATTGCCCCTGATCATGGGAAAAACGTGTAATCTGTAAACTTAATAAAACCTTTTCAACGAATCACTCACACCCTAAAGAAAAAAAGTAGAGAGATGAAAAAAGAATAAAGTTAAGTACTTAAGATAGAAGAAAAAGGTTATTTTTTCAAAAGAAAAAAAATGACTTAACTATAGTGGAACAATAAAAAAAAAAGAATACTACTACGACTTAGCTACAAAGGGACGTAGGGAGTATAAATTTTTATTTTAAAAATTTCCCTTGCAGTTGAATGTTCTAAAAAGTAATTCCAATAACATAAATTTGAATATGCATATTAATATAAGATTAATTATCAATAAAATCGTGAAGTTTGATAAAATTCTGATTTATCTCACACTTTTTCAATTTTTAATGACAAATAAATTAAAAAAAATCTCAATTGTCCGTCCCATTTGAACAACTTTGTGCTACTCCTTTTTAGCTTTTTTAAGCTCAATTTTACGTTGTTTCAACATATTAATATATATTTATGTCATTATTCATTGACAATTTAGCACCAAAATTTTTACACGTATGCACCAATTTAGCATCGAATTTGTCTTTAAAAAAGTTATTATGGGACAATTAATTTTTTTTTGAAACTTTGTAATTTATCATTTATACTTTAAAAGGTGTAAAATAAAACAGAAATTGGCCTAACTTCGTGATTTTATAGTCAATTATCTAGTTACATATAATAAATAAAAATTTAGTATTTCATGTCATTTTAATGTACAACGGAAATATAAAATGTTATATGAGTAGTAATTTAATTCATTTCTTTTGTGAGAACTACTTGCAACTGACATAATTTGAAGAGTCACAAATGATCTATTCCCCCACACTGAACCGCTCGACGGCGATAAAGGAATGAGCCGGGCACTGCAACATGGACTATGACACTACGATTTTTCTGTTGAAAACGGGAAAGTATGTGTCAAGCTCAAGTTGTTCGAGGATATGGTGGGTTCTCCATAGGTACGACGAGTGCCCCTCAATGAGCTCAGTCACGTCCACCTGTTCGCACGACGGTTTGGAAGTGAAAAATCGGGACATGTTATTCTTTGCAAAGATGGAGTATATGTCAGATCGAATGACAGGTTAAGACTCTGACAGGGTTCGAAACCAATCAGAGGTCTGATACATGTTTTTGGGAATGAAGAACGATAGTGTTGAAAGTTACGTACATTTTCAATGCCGGGGACATCAACCGGTTGAATTCCAGCTAATCCTTGGGTGAGAAGACTGTCAAACACACAATGGGCAACATTAGATGAAAACCCAACCAGAAGAGGCGAAAGATGCAAGATAGAGCATCGGATTCTCGTTGCAGGAAAATGTAATGGTGGAACTAGAGTAACAAAAGGAATAAGAAGTTGCATACTTGGCACGAAAGGCAATCCCAAGCATCCAATCATTCGTAGAATAGACGTTCACGTATCTCCCAGACACCACCTGTAATGTATGGTACTTCAACTTCAGAGCTCAAGACACTAACAGAGATTGGCATTAGTAGGCTTTATTGTACCTTTCGCGTGGCTTCCCAGTTCATGTCCTTGATTCCGATGGGAGCTCCAAGAAGAACAACTCTCTCCACAAGTCCAGCTGACGAGGATAGGAATAAGAGGGATTAGTTTCAGCAGTTGTTGAGTAGATTAGAAGAAACCATTAGAAGCGATGAAACGAGAGTTAGGAATAGAATAGAATAATTTAATAATGATAATAAGAAGTTGAATTAACAATGATGACAATTCTTATTAAATTTGGACCTATTCGAAGAAAAAGGAGTTCAACGCTCTTAGTTTGATTATTCTTCATTATTTCGATCTTGATTGAAGCTATAAAACCAGAAAAATAATGCACATAAACCTACCGTGATAAGATTATACTTACCACTATTTTCACTTTCAGCCAGAGTTTGGAGGCACCTGAAAATCACCCTTGCTCCAAGGGAGAAACCTACAAGTGTCACAGGCCTGAGAAATTTTTGCACATAACTAAATTAGAATCGAAAAAAGGAGAGAAACTGTAGGTCTGCCAAATTTCAACATTTTGGGATGGTAACTCTTATTGCTATCGCTTCTACACGTTAGTATACCTCTGACCATGCAGCCCCTTCAGTAATACTTCAGCTAGCAACTTCCCTGCCTTGTCAGACCTGCAGATTATTGCAGCCCTTAGAATTTAGATTTGTCCAAAATAGGATCGTAATGGTAGACATTAGAATCGAGATGGTCTGTCTCCTTGACAAGCCTAAACAACATAATACTAGTTAGATAAAATCACTGTTACGTGTTTTCACCACATGCCATCATTGTTACAATATTGATTTTCCAGAATTCAAATACATTTCCAGCTTTCACCTATATGATAAAATATTCAGGCTGTAGAGATAGCATTAAACAGTCAAGTACGAGGGCAAACCTGTTCAGGGCAATCGTCCATTTGCTGTCAATAATATCAGTGAGATATAGCACCGTAGCTGGCCAAGCCAGTGCTACCAAAAGAGTGCTTAGAACAGTCATCATTGCGCCGTGTTTCATCATTTCCATGGCTAATGCTGCAATATAGTGATTGTTTCTACGTCAATGAAAAATACCCTAGGTATATACTTATACTCATATTTAGTTGCGAGTAAAATCCTTAACCTGAAGTAAGCCAGTCTTGAATAGCTGTGCTTACAGCAATTAGATGCTTGGACTCCCACTGCAGTACATAACTAAGGAAGAAAATAATTATATTGCAAATCAAGAAGAACAGCAATGACGTGATTGTAGCAAAATCCCAAAAGTACAAATTAGTACAATAATGTGTCGACTACGAGTGTTATTTTGAAAAAAAGAAAAGAGTAAATTTATATTTCTTAGTATAGGAAGTGAACCAATGATTATATTTGTATTTTATAGAACTGATTGCTCAATAGGGTGGTCTACCACTCTACCTTTCAGAGTTGTCACATTGTCCATCCCAAGGTCTCTTGAAGTCATCTTCCTCAAAAACAAATCCAGATATTAAGATCTGAACTGCTAGTCGCTGACAAGAAAAGAGAATGAGGAAGTGCACAGTAAAGGCAATTTTTTAAATCTACAAGATCAAGAAAAACGAGGTGCATTTGCTACAAGAACAGTAGCCTACATCACTTCATATGGTAGATAATGTATGATAAACCCATTTCTTAACTTTTAATCGATGTCAAGCTAAAAATACTAACCCCTTGGTTATGATTTCCTCCTATAGCTTTGAACTCAAATTCATCAATATCTCCGATCCTTCTGGCCATTTTGCTTCCTGTAAGTCCAGCTCCAGCAGCTATTTCAATTCAACATCAACATATGAGATGGGTAAACTAAACAAAAAATAAACAAGCATTTGCAAATGAAATGAGATTAGAGGAAGTCTGTTTTCAGACCAAGCAGGCATGAATTGAGAAATATGTATGTAACAACTGTCAACATTATCTAGTTTGGAGATATATACAGTTCCAATAGATTCACGCAATAAATATCATATGCTGCATCTTCAACTTACCTCCAAAGGAAGCTGCCACTGCAACAGAACCTGCAACAGTTCCAGCAGCACTAGCAAAAGCAGCAGCACCTGCTCCAACAAAGGGAATTATAGTCCCTAATGTAGGTGCCAAGGCACTGAATCCAGCCGCAATAGCTGGAGCAGCTAAACCTGTTCATGTTTTGTCAGAAGTGAATCCCAATCCAATTTGACATCTTTTGGAGAAATTCAACGACTTAAACAACCATACAGAAAATCACAAGTGACAAGACAACTGAGAATGAAATAACATGATCTTACCTCCAGTAACTGCCAACAATGTTCCTCCGGCTAACGCTGCACCACCTATTATTCCTCCACGTTTCCACTTGGCCCATTTGCTTTTTGGATGAGAAACATCTTCTGTTTCCTTTTCTTTTAGAAGAGCCATTGCAGAGCAAGCAACAATAGTTTCAATTGACTCCTGCAAAAAAAAAAACAGTTCTTTTAACAAGGAAAGGAAAAGAAAAAGAAAAAGAAGCCGGCATCATATAAGTATAAAAGTCTCCCAATTTAGAAAACCGATGATAGGCATGCACTATGATTGAGATCAATACAATGAACTCTATTTTCATATATCAAGATCATATATGCTATGTAAGAGGTCTAATAAGGGCCAAAATCGTGGGTACATAAACTTACTATACCTTATAATTTATAAATATTTGCAACTGCAGAAGAAATTACAGTTGTGACAAACAGAAATAAACTGAGTGCACACACATTGCATAAAGTCATAAATTTCAACAATTTAGCAGGTCTCAGAATGTACCACTGTTATCCACTTTAGATCAAACCAGGCAGATAGCAACCTCAGAGCCACGCGATGTCTAGCATCATAACCTTTGCTTTGTCTGGTAGCGGCCTTTTCGTCTTCAGGTGCATTGGCTAGACAAGCAGTAAGAAGCTCATACAGAACTGTTACTTTCGTTGCGTAACTAAGCATTGTTATCTCTTCCAATGGTTTCCGATCAGATTCAGTGACAGACTGTACATGGGCTTCCTCAGCTGTAGTGGCATCCTTTTCCTCCAGACGAGTAGTAAAGAGATCATTATCTTCAGATTCTGGCTCTGCCGTCTTTTCTGAGGTTTTCAACTTCTCCCGACAAGCATGCTCATATTCGCGTTGCTTCTCCTGCTTAGCCGCATAATCTCCATGACTACTTTCTAGACTCAAGGTCATAGCTATTATAGCATTTGCTAAAGCCAGTTCCTTCTCAGACGATTCTCGAGATTCATTGCTACTTTCCTCGGCTAGCAACCTTATAAACTGATGGAAAAAGTGATCATTTTCTCATTATCTTCATTAGGGCTACAATTTACAATAAAACACATAACATTCACCAATTCACATAGCAAACTTGAATTAAAATAAAAAATCTTAAAAAATGAATAAAAAGGAGAAGAGAACTAACAGCTCCAACATGATGACTAGCAGTTGCATACGTCACAGTCTCCTGCAGCCCATCCCACGCTCTGATATCAATTTCCAAATACCTAAAATAAAAAATCCCCAAAATTCATCTCCAGTTTTCTCACAATTCAATCGCGAGAGAGAATAGAGCAGTACTTGAAGATAGGACGAAGAAGACCGGAGGAATCGTGCGCCCAGAGCTGGGGATCATCGGCGACGGATTCGCAGCTACTGCCAGAGCTGATGCGTTCCTCCGACAAACAGGCAGAACCGTTGTCGGCGTCGTCGTCTGGCTGGGAGGGGAATCCCAATGGACGGCTCTGATGGATCTGCGCCTGGTGCAGGGATAGAGCAAAAAGCGCTGCGGCGGCGTATTTCTGCGTCGCCGTCAGTAGTGACGGTGATGACGACATCAATTTTCTTCAGCTCTTAATTCAGAGCAGGAAGAGGTGTAATTGCGTTTGAATTGTAAAGGAGAAGTGGATTGGTTGGGGCAATTCGTCGAATATCATGCGATCACACACTACTACCTTTCCGTTTCCTCTCCTTTCCATTTCCACAGTTGAAAAAAACGACGCGGTCAGGGACGACGTCGTAAAACGATTGACTACGACCCCTTTGCAAATGTCGGTTACATACTCCCTCCGTCCCACAAAAAATGTTACACTTTTTTTTTAGTTTGTCCCATAATCATATTTTTTTTTTTGGAAAAAGTTCTCTCACATGAATATAAAAATTATATTTTCTCTCTCTATTTAACACACAAAACAAAACCTCCTAAAATCTCATGCCGTCCCACAAGTGTGACATCTTTTGTGGGACGGAGGGAGTACAACGATTATTTTAGTCTTTTAGATGATAAGAAATGATTTGTTATACTCCCTCCATACATGAAATATTGTCCAAATTAGGCTATGCGAGATTTTAAAAAATATGAAAAAAAGTGCATTGAAAAGGTTAGTAAAATGAGGATCCCACATTTATATATTATGAGTATAAAAAGTTAGTGAAAAGTAGGATTCATTTACCAGAAATAGAAAAAAAAAGCAAAATAGACAATTTTTCATGTGCAGAACAAAATGGCAAAGTTGAACAATATTTCACGGACAGAGGGAGTAGTAGTTGATTGCGGTTTATATCTTAAGGGCATTCACAATAAGGGCCTTAAATCCGGAGCCCATATGGAAGTCGACCCTGTTAGGATTAGTATACTAAAAAACATATTTCGAGCAAATTGCACGGATAGAAATGTTTGCTTACAATAAATTTTACAATCCATTTTTAACCCAAGGCGAGAAGAAGTAATTTTATCGCATTGGTGTTTGTTTATGCATTAATAAACAAGGTGTTTCCCAAACATTTAAAAGTATAAGAAGCAAACAAATCTAATTGTGACAACGGCGGGAGTATTAATTAATTAAAGACAACGGCGGGAGTATTAATTAATTAAAGTCAAATAGCAAAACTTAAATTATTTAATCGCTATTTATATTTTACGGGAAATAATAAATTAAAAAGGTAAAGCTCGTATTACTCGTAATTTGGGATTGGATAGGCAGTCAATATTATTATACTCCCTCCGTTTCACAAAAGATGTCACACTTTCATTTTTAGTTTGTCCCACAAAAGATGTCACATTTCCATTTTTGGAAAAAGTTCTCTCTCTCACATTAATATAAAAATTATATTTTCTCTCTCCATCTAACACACAAAACAAAACCTCCTAAAATCTCGTGTCATCCCACAAGTGTGACATCTTTTGTGGGACGGAGGGAGTACTATAGTAGATGATAATAATATTATGTTCGTTCTCTCCTCTCTCAGATTGGACGAGATTTTCAGTTCTCTCCTGAACTGAAATTCTGTATTCTTTTCTAATCAAGTCATTTTCGATTCTGACAAGTTTTTCTCACCCAAAAGTCATAATTTGAGTTCAGGATACATATTAGAAGATTCGTGGTCGAGTATGGAGAACATCATGTGAAGAAGGCGCAAGCAATCGACGATTCTTTGGAGAATCCGATCAGTAATTCTAAACCTAGGAAATTCATGTTTTAAGTTTTAAACACTAAAATGCAATATATATTTGTAGAAGCTATAAATGAATTTCGGCAGATTGCATTTTTTATTGTTGAGTTTTGCATTTTAGATATTGACTGTTTAATTTGCATTTTATATATAGAGGGATTGCATTTATATTTGTGAAAGTGCAAAACTTAACAATATAAAATGCAATTTATGTGAAAATGCAAAACTCAACACTATAAAATGCAATTTACCTACAACTAAAATGCAATCTGCGGAAATGCATATACAACTAGATTGCATTTTTGTGTTTAAATTATTGAATGTTTTGTGTCACATGACAACACAAGATTGGATGTACGTTGTGACTCTAAATAAGGGGGCACCGTAGTGCTCCCCCTTTATAATATACTCAAATAATATATGTGTCTGAAAACTGGCCTTCTTGCACACTCAAGATTCACAAGTGAAATGTAAACATGCAGCAACCACCACCTGATCAAGCTGAAGGACAAGGGAACATCTTTTTAAGTCCACGAACTTTGCCAAAGTATCATTTTAGGTCCGTAAACTTTAAAAATATCATTTTAGGTCCATCAACTACATATTAATATCATTTGAGGTATTTCGAATTTCTTTTGGACGAAAATGCCCTTAAGACCTTCAAAGGTCAATTTGGACAATTCTTTCGCCAATCATCTTGCGTCAGAGACATAGAATCCAAGAATTTTTAACGGCAAATTTTTATATTTAAATTCAATTTAGATGTTAATTGATCTCCATTTTGAAATTCATCCCCGAATGACAATCCAAAATTAATAGCTATCTAATTTCAAAACAAATAAACTAAACAAAATTCACTCATCACCTATAGTAAGTTATTAAAATGTAGTTTAGACTGAAAAAATAAAATAAAGTATCAAGTCCCAATTCACTATCATTAAATAATTAGTCATCTAATAATTGAAAAACTAACACATATTTTTTACGGTAAATTTTAATTATATTTAAATTCAATTTGGATGGTAACCAAATAAAATAGTAATAAAAAAATTGTTTGACTCTAGGTCTTTGACGCAAGATGAGTAGCGAAAGAATTGTCCAAATTGCCTTTGAAGGCCTTAAGGGCATTTTCGTCCGGAAAAAGTTCAAAATACCTCAAATGATATTAACTTGTAGTTCACGGACCTAAAATGATATTTTCAAAGTTCACGGACCTAAAATGATACTTTTGCAAAGTTCGTGGACCTAAAAAGATGTTCACTCTATAATATACTCAAATAATATATGTGTCTGAAAACTGCCCTTCTTGCACACTCACGATTCACAAGTGAAATGTAAACATGCAGCAACCACCACCTGATCAAGCTGAATGACAACCTATTCAAGTCGGACGGCTACTACCAATCGTTGGATGTAAACGAGAGACGAGAAGAGCGTTCAAGACCTTAACCCACAGTACTAAGTAACCTAGTAAAGGGAAGTAAGGGTCGAATTCCTCAGAGATGGAGGCAGTTTGAGTTGGGAATGAGAATTTGGAAGGGTCGGCTGCGGCCACGCTTTAATTTTTGGGGGTTAAGATTAAACTAGGGTGAAATGATCAACTGAATGTAAATATCTTCTAAACTAAGGTCTCGACTGGATCAACTAGGCTGAAAGAGGAAAGGGATCAAAGGTACACGGGATCACTGACACATCCGCGCGCGCGCACTCAGAAAAGCTGACAATAAAGAAAAAAAAGTGACAGAGACGGTGGTTTTAACTAACTACCTTCTACGTCTACTCTAAGCTACTAAACATAAATCAAAACAGAGCATCAACATAAAACATAAGAACAGAGCAAAATAAAACAGATCCATGGAAATTGCACTTAAACGAAAGCAGATCTAAGATAAGGAAAGTAAATCATGCAAGCTGACGAACGGAAATGTAAATCTACCTACGGGAAAGCAGTAAAAGAGCATATCCAAAGCGAATAAAAGCGATCAACACTGAAAACACTAGATCTAACAAAGCTTGCATCAAAAACTCCATTTCATTCAAGATCTCCGGAAAAAAAAAAAAAAAGGAAACAGAATTCTTGCACAAATTAAACAACGATAAGAAGGAAAACTAAGTAACAACTAAAAGGAAAACATGTTTAAACTACAGAACCACGAAAGCGATGAAAGATAACGAAAAGTAATTGTTTAAAATCCTCGAAAACTATACAAAGGCTAAGCTAGGATGACTTCTACGCGGATCTGGCCTAGTCTCCCTTAATGAGGAAGAAGAGATGAAAGCTTGATGGTGGAACGACGACTCCTCGACAGCTGACTACTTCTACTCCATAACTAGACTAAACTTGAGTGACTGAAGATGGTGAGTGATGAGCGACGTGGAATCCATGCGATCTTGCCATATTTATAGAGCGCATGTTGGGCCCAAATCCCTAGGGTAAGCCCATTTATCTTTGACAATTGTGCCCCTTCTAGAATGACATTTGCTCTTTCTCTCTCCTATGACTCAGCACTGCAGATGCATGACTCCATTGGATCAGTTCAGCAATTTCAACGGATCAACTTTGCTCTTTTTCATGCTATTTCCCCTCTTTTCCTGAGTTGATCTGGTTGATCCTGCACTCTCTAGTTCTTCGTTTTCTGGCTTCTGCACACTCAAATTTGTCATTCTTTTTGCATATTATTAGTCATGTTAGTGTAATAAACTCAATAAAACCATGCATGTATCGAGGTCGATCAGTGTGTTAATTAAAATTTATTAATGTTGTTTTATCATCATTAGTATAATATAATAAAAACAACATATTTTTATAATATTAAAGAATTTAACATAGGTGATACCTGGTAATATTTGTTAAAACATGCATATGTACATTGAATTTCTAAAACTTTTCGAACAATGAATCTTTTGAAAGTGTGTTTGTTTTGGTCGAACAATATATACAAGTTGTTCTAATTAACATATGTGTATGTGTTGCTTTAGTTCTTGAACTTATTTAATTTTACATTTGTAATGATCTCATAAGGATAATATACATTTTTATATTTAAAGTGCATAAGATAATAGTATTATTTTCATTATTTCTCATTTATGTTAATTTATTAAGAATGTGTAACTAGTACGTGAAAATTATTTGCCCCGTGGTATAACACTAGTTAAAGCCAATATCCACACACTCAACTTTATTTATATAACAAATTCTTCAATTAAAATGAGAGAGGACACTTCTATCTCCAAAAATCACACGCTACGTCCATTAATATCGCAGGTGATTATAAATAATTAAAGTAAAAACATTTTGAACAAAATTGAGAGAAAAAGTAGAAAATACACTTGCGATCGCAGAACACCAAAGAACCGCCACCAAAGCAAATAAACCATACATCTTCCTCCTCATTCTCAACCTTCAGCCGCTTAGGCGGCGGAGGATTAGCCCTCTCCTCCGCTTCTCTCCACCGATCGTCGGAGCTGGAGCAGCGACATCCACCGCCAGAACCAGCTGACGCGCCGCCGAGGCATAATTTGGTTAATTAGATTCATAATTAAATTATTAATTTAAAGAAACACGTTTGACTGTTAAATTTAACGAAAATATTAATTTTAGATCAAAATATATTGTTAGAGACCAAACAATAACGCACTTAATTTATGAGACCAAATATTTTTTAATGGAAAATATAAGGAATCAAATTTCGACACTAGCCTTTTGATTTTGTGATGGATACTTCTGCATAGTAATTCTTACAATTCAATAATGCAGAAAAATGATTACTGAAAGTTTATGAGACGCCACATTGTTACTCAATTACTAGGTATCATGTACTTGCTATTTCGACATTAGCCTTTTAGATTAAATATACAATCCAACATGATGTTATAAGCTATTAGTACTATTTATTAACTTTTGTTCTAATATCAGATCTTAATCGGATTAATTTTTTTTAATCTATCTTAGAGTGTTATAAATCCAAACATCATTCAATATTCAAAGAAGTAAATATGCATAACGATTTTATATGGTGTAAATGGTATGGTAGTATCCAATGATATAATCTATCTTTAAATAACACTCCTAGGGTAAATTAGTCAAAGTAAGAATTATACTTATATCATAGAGACATAGGGATATTATGGCATAGAGATGTTATGACTCTAAATCACTACTCTTGTTAATGGAGAAATACATTTTCAGTTCATAGCTATTAGTTATACTAGTGTTGGCACCCGTGCTATGCACGGGCGAAAGATTTTTTGGTTAAAGGATACAAATTATAAACAATTAAAAAAAATTATCATTATATACACTTTATAAAAAGAAAAAAGAAAAAATGATAAACAATTAAACAAAATTATCATTATATACACTATATAAAAAAAATAGGAAGAATGATACTCTAGTTGTAATCTACACAGAATGATATCCTATTCGAAATAAAATTTAATATGAGTACATCTGTAATTTGTGAGAAGAATACTCACACAAAAATAATCCTTATGTCCCAAGATATTAGACTCGTATATTATTTGGGGGTGTCCCAACATACTTGAGCTATTTCTATTTATGGTAAAAAGTTACTTTATTATCAACTCCACTTACACCACTAAACAACACCTCCTAAATTCTTGTGCAAAAAAAAAAAATGAGTCTAATATCTTAGGACGGAGGGAGTACATTTTTATAAATAGAAACAAAACTTAGAAACAAACAATGAATGAAAAGTTCATACGTTTTGAACTCATTTCTAAACAACATTAATGTTGTACATGACTAAACACAGGTTTCTGAAAAACAACCAACATGAGAAAGCGATTAACCTTGACATTTATTAATGGGCATTACGTACGACACAACCAAAGAAGGAAACTGTAGTTGTTAAAATTTGAATGACAAATTTAATTAGATGGTATTAAACTCACTTAGAAGAATCTAACACTTTACTACCAATATTATGGCCACCCAAAGCTTTCCATCCAAAACATAGTCACCTAGTGTAATTATCCATCAGTGTCATTACACTAATATTCGGGGATACAAAATATATGTCATGGTTGAAAATGCATATTTGATATTTAAAATATGCAAAATTCTTTTAAATGACTAATATATTTCTTTTGTTCATAGAAAGACAGTTGTCTATCATTCTATTCCATGTTAACAATATCATTTATTTTATTTTTTATCCTTTTTTTTGGGTTTTCTCTCTCTCCTTATCTATCTTATGACAAATAAGCTTTTACACAAACATAATACTTTTTTCTTAACTTCCTCTCTCTCTCTCTTCACCTAAATTATATTAGTTCATTATGAAATCTTGATAAAATATACCTAAATTACATTAGTTCATATTAAAATTTTGATAAAATAATGCTCCCTAATTTTGATGATCTTGAAAAAATGGTGCTACCCTTTTCAATTTTTAGCTATTTAGTTCTTTAGTTATAATTTAGTTTGTAATTTGATCATATGTCTCTTATTTATGCTTTGTCCAGTTTAATTGTACCATATTAAAAACGGTTATGTTAGATTAATGTCTCAATGTAAAACTTGTTCCCCAAATATTTTTCTTTTCTATTAAAGAGTATAAAAATTAAAATGTTCCCCAAATACTTCAAACTATAAAGCATCAAAAATTTTGGAAGAAATAAATGAATAGGACTCAATTTTTGAATGTGATAATTTAATAAAGTCGAAACTATATACTCCCTCCGTCCCAAGCAAGATGATTTTAATATACTAAAGGGTTATTTAATAAATTAGTTATATAATTAAAATAAATTTAATTTTAAAAATACTTATTATAGAAAGTCCAAAAAATTAAAAGTCAAAATTAGAACCTATAATTTAAGACATGGAGTAATAACCAAACAAAACACTCAAATTGAACTCTATTTAATAAAAAAAGAACATCAAATTAGTAGTATCTACTACTATTAAACTTTAAAATAACAAAATACATTTACAGCTTAAAATAATACCCAAGTACTATTATACAAAATAAATAACATAAAGTCCAAAAATATTATAAATAAATTAATATACCCTCAAACCCTAAAAGTAGCCAGCCGCCTTTTTTCTCTACCAAATTATAAAAACATTAGTGTAAATTACTTCTTTTTCCAATCAATCCTTTGTGTGGATGCCATCTGGTAGCGGCAAAGGGGACAAGATTGACTCTTCCGCATCCAAAGCACGATGCACTTGGGGTGAAACAAATGCTTACACTGCATCAGCAACGCCACATCATCGGTCTTGATCTTCTCTAAGCATATGCAGCAACAACAGCCCCTCTTTCTCTCCTCCTCAACGTAAACCCTCAAGCCATGATACTGTCTACTCCCAACCATATGCACGTAATAGTACGTGACACATATCCTCAAATCCACGTTAAATTCGGCGTGCTTGGGTGGGGTCTCGATAGCTCGGGTCACCTTGTCCCATACGCACTTGATCGAGTTGCTACTTATGCGCTCGTAGCCTCCGAAGACGGCCTGGTTGAGCTTGTCGCCTTGGAGATGACCGCGGATGACTGTCCTAACCTCGTCTTGTATGGCATCATAGGACAAGTTTTGTCGGACGATGAGGTGGGCGGTGGCGGCGGGACTGGTGGCCTCGGAGGATAGGAAGGGAAGATGGCGTAGGGCGGTTCCGGAATCTTGGTTTATAAGATAGGTAGACCTTTTGGTGTGAAAGTAAATGTTTATTTTCAGACTCAGATGAGGGAATTTAGTTGGACGTAATCGATGTTTCCTTACCTCGAATCTTACCGAACGTTCATATATGCCGTTCGTTCGCATTTTTTTTGCTCTCGAGATTGCTTTGGAACTGTATATAGATGAACATAGCGATTTGTTATAACTATACCTATATCTATTAGGCATAGGAGTAGTCTTGTTTTGTAAACTGAATCCGGGAGTATATATCTATCTAAGGTAATCAAATTTTTTTTATTTTGTACTATTTAAAAGCCCAATGGGCTGTGATATAAAATTGTACACGATTTCTAAAGACTAATTCAATTTTCTTAATTACTAGTACTGTAGTTTTGCGAGTAAACCAAGGATGGAAAAGTAGAAAATGGATATATAACTAAAAGTGAGACAGGATGAGAATCAGTTATTGATGTGAGATATCTTGACTTGATCAACAATAAAAAAGGAGTTTTTCTAGTTTAGGTAGTAGGCTATGCACTGTTGAGATTGATGTTTTGTTTTCTAAGGGAAGTGTGTTTCTTCATATTCGTGCAAATTTCAATAATTGAATCAGTGGAGAAGATATAGGTGGACAATGTAACACATTTGATTTGAATACAGTGACAAAATTCATTGCACCTATTAAAAGATGTTGTACAATATCGATAATGTCATTGAGCAATTCAAGATAATGAAAGGTAATATCCATCAGATTAATCAATGGGACTGAGCTTGTGAGAAACTTGCTTACTCCTAATGTAAATTCGAAGTTCAGTTATTAATCTTGTGTTGTGATGCACAGGAAGGCCCGAGATTCTAGGGCTGCCCCGTTTCATATTTGATCACCCCATGGGAGGGACAATTGCCATCAGGGACAGATCTAGAAGGGGCAAAAATACATGTTGGAATATTTGAAGTGTTTGAGGAGGGGCATTTAAAGAAGAAACTAATATTACTCCCTTCGTCCCAGATAATTCGTCTCAGTTTTCTATTTCGGTCCGTCCCACATAATTTGTCTTACTTCACTTTTACCATTTTTGGTAGTGGACCTCATATTCTACTAACTCATTCATACTCACATTTTATTTAAAACTAATATATAAAGATAAGACCCACATTCCACTTACTTTTTCAACCCACTTTTCATTACAATTCTTAAAACTCGTGCCCGGTCAAAATGACCCGAATTGCCCGGAACAAAGGGAGTAATTTTTTTCTATAACAGAATTTATACGTAGATATGAAATTTTGAGGGAGGGCATTTGCCCCTCCTCCTTGCACCTCCTTGCACATTAGATCCATCCCTGATTGCCATCAAAGCACTTCTAATGGCACCAAAGGAATGGGATGGATGTCAGATTGCTTCTTGCTCCAATGTGTAAAGTAACCATCCCTATTTTCAGTACTACTATCAATATGAACCCAAATTCATCATATGAGATGTTTACTATTGTTCTTGAGAGTTGTGTGCTGTTTCTGTTTAGACAATTTGATTAAATTGAACATAAGTCCTAGCTCTTGTTACACCAAAAATGGGTATTCTTCAGATATCAGACGAAATGAAGCCCCTTCGTTAAGTTGCGATAAATAAAAATGAGATTTAGTGTATGGGCTGGAGTTGGCATGTTCTTCGTATCTCAGACGAAATGAAGCCCCCCCCTAAGTTGTTATAAATGTAAATATGTGATAGTTAACCTTCGTCGGAATTTAAAATAAGAATACTATATTGTGAAATAATCATAACTAATTACAAATTAGGTGTCGACTTGTTGAAAACAAGTTAATATAGATGGTTTTAAACTTTTAATTAGTTCAATTATATGGGACACATTGTATTATTATTAAGCTAAATAATTAAACAATTTAAGATTTATCAAATGTCATTATTATTCATTTATTCTACGTCATATTTATATATTATTACTCCATCTATTCAGGTTAAGATGACACATTTCTTAATTGGTACGAAATTTTAGGAGTTGTTGATTAATGCGATTAATTAAAGAGAGAAAGAATGGATGTAAGTATTTTAAATATTTATTTGAAAAGAGAAAAAAGTGGTTGGATGTTTTAATTGGAGATAGAAAATTAAAAAAAATAGAAATATGTTATTTTTTAGGGATAAACTAAAAAGAAAAATGTATTCTTAGTTGAGACTATCAAATAATAAAGTTTGTATAAAATGAAAACTATATCATTTGTTTAATTTATTTTATCCACTATATTAGAAAAATGGATGGTATTAAAATTAGTTTGAAATTAAATACTAATACTAGTATATATTAATTGAAATTTGAGCTTTCCGAAAATTTGTAATTGGGTCAAAACTTAAAGGAATATTGGCACCTTATATCATGAAACTTTAAAAAAAGTTGAATTTTTTCCACGAACTTTGAAATTAGTAAATATTAATATCATGAATGTTACCATGAGTTTGTTATTTTCAATCAATGAAAGAAATTCGGATATATTAAAAGATTGAAGAACAATTTTGGAGGGTGTGCTTCAAGAAAACTATCTTCAGGCATTGGAAAACTTGAAGCTCTCGTAGTTGTTCTCGAGAAATCACGGCAAAGAAAAATTCGTAAAATAAAATTATTTGTCGAAATTTTTTTATTGGCGAGAAATAATAAACTCATGATAAAGTTGTGTTCATTGGGAAACTTTTTGAAATTCCATTAGATTAAGTGCCAATATCCAAAATTTAAATTAGACGAAGGTGTTGGATAAATATTAAATTCGGCACGATGAGTATCCATTTCTACAAGCAAAGCCTTCTTCTCCCGCAATTCAGCAAAAAGGGGGCAAATTGAAAGACGTTTTAGTTCACAGAATCGCGGATTTCAATCATCGCAATCATCATTGAAGCCGAAAATTCAGGTGAATTTGAAGCAATTGCCATCACGCAGATTAAAGGGGGAATATGCAGAGAAACAGACGGAGGTGTGAGAGCACTGCAATGGTTTCTATCATCCTCGATCTCCGCCCCGGCGGCGGACTTGGTCCGTTCACTCTCGGTAAGTTTCGATTTTGCCGATTTCTTGGAGGATATATGTGTTGAAATCGTGTTTTGAATTGAAAGGGAATGATACTAGGGTTTTTTTTTTCCACCGTGGGAACTATACCTACTGTGGGGTATAACTGAAATTCGACTGCTTTTTTGTTTGATGGTATGAGGTGATTCATGATCGGAGATTCTTATTGAATTGTAGTTGCCATATGGTTAAAATTGATGATGAGAGATTACTGTTGACTTGATATTTAGGTTGGCGGTGGGGCTTTTCTTGGTTACAAGTGACGATATTGTATTTGATTTTATATGTTTTTGTAGGGATGCCAATCTGCGAAGCTTTTGCTCAGATAGAACAACAGCCTAATATCTACGATGTTGTTCATGTCAAGTACTATGATGAGGTTCGTCTTTGTTTGTTTTTGTTTAGTAGGTGGATGCAAAATTTCTGTTTCTGGTTATGGCAATTGTGGATGCAGTTCTGTTGATCATTTTGTTTTTGTTTATTTTGTTTTCATTATTTTCCGTGTGCTTACACTATCTAATCAAATTTGGTTTTCACATCTAATGTAGCATAGTTGAGTGACTAGAGTGTATACATATCTTGTCTCGGTGAAATCAATTAAAAAGTTCTTCACTGTAAAAAGGATGGTATTGGATTACAAACTAAATGAGGCATGATTTAGAAAACTCCAAATGACTGACAATACGAAATGTATTGTTGGACTATCAATATAAGACATTTCATCTTCTTTTTTATCGAAAAGACATTCATCTACTTTTATTATTTCTATTTGTGTGCAGGAGCCGCTAAAACTTGACATTGTTATTAGCTTCCCTGACCATGGGTTTCATCTTAGGTTCGATCCTTGGTCTCAGGTATTTTCTCCTTAAGATCACATGGTTATATATGTACAAGCTGATTTGCTTAATAAAGTTGAATTCCTTACTCAAATAGAAAGATTATTTGTGCTTTTGAAGAAAGTATGTAAATAAAAACATGAAAAATATGTCTGCTGATGTTCTATGAAGCTTATATTTATTCCTCCCTCCCTGGATTACAGCGGTTGCGTCTTATTGAAATCTTTGATATCAAGCGGCTGCAAATGCGGTATGCCACTTCATTAATTGGGTAAGTTCGTATGCTTCCAATTTTGAAGTTTTGTTTCATCTGCAATTGCAGTTCTGATGTGTGTCTTCACTTGTAGAGGAACATCTACTCTAGCAACTTTTGTTGCCGTGTATGCTCTTTTCGGGCCAACATATCCTGGAATTTATGACAAAGACCGGGGCGTGTACACTCTATTTTACCCAGTATGGTTGCGTAACATATATTACTATTTCTAAACCTTTTTGTCTGCAAATTATATGATTAAGCGGTCTTTGCTGGTATTTTGCAGGGATTATCCTTTGCATTTCCAATTCCGTCACAGTATGCACAGTGCTGTCATGACCGAGAAGGTTATTCTTATTACTATCCGATTTTTGTATCAAATTTTTTCTCATTGCGTCGAGCTTAGACCTTAGTGCACCTTTCTTTTGTCTTTAACAGCTGAGCTCCCACTGGAGTTTCCCGATGGAACAACCCCGGTTACTTGCCGTGTCTCAGTTTATGACTCTTCCACAGACCGCAAAGTTGGTGTTGGATCTTCAATGATGAAGGCCTGCGTGCCTCCATTAGCAGCTGGCAGCCTCTACATGGAAGAAGTTGTAGTGAAGGTAATATTTTTTATGATAATCAATGTGAAGTTGTGAACTGAAGTTGCAAAACTGTAACTATATTTTTCACTTATTATGATGGACAACATTATTGCTCCCGAAGGTGATTTAATTGGACATGCTTTAAATATTCTCACTAATATATTGTTCTATTAGCATTCGAGGACCATGGGTTGGGTCATGAGGGCTTGCTTATAGACTATATTTTACTTCATGGTGATATCTGGTGTTTTGTCATTAAAACTGTAAATAATGTATTGCTTCTTGTAATCTTCTCCCAAAATTTGGTAATGGTTGGTCTCCAACTGCTCGTATAGTTAAATTGATTGCTACTATAATAGCTATTCATGATGCTGTAATCACAAGGACAAAATGTATACCTAAATGGCGGAATGTAGTACTCCTATTAATTAGCTGCTAATGTGGACGAGAATGTTGATTTCCCAGCATTGTTATTTCATTTGATAGATGGTGGATTTAGTATTTATCACTATGCCGCTTTCTATATATTTTACAGGCCATGTTTCTTCTCCCACCATGTAAATGGTGCCTAGAACCTTAATGTCTATGTTCTTTGGCTGATATTACTTGTGAAAAATCACTAAACCTTGCATTTTTCTGTAGTACTATTTGTTTCATTGAGTCATGTACAAAACTACAAATCCACTCATTGGGTCATTGTCATATCTTTTATATGTTGACATCTTAAATAGTGGTGTCACTTGTCAGACTATGAGCATCCTCATGCAATTAGAATTGGAACCAGTAATACATGCTATTACATTATTGACATTTTCTGCCGTCTTAATTTTTGTTAAACAGTTAGGGGAAGAATTGTGGTTTACAGTTGGTGGTCAACATATATCTTTTGGTGCATCACCACAGGTACTGAACTCAACATGGAATTTGCTTCATGCTGCTATTGTTCGAATCTGCGGTATTATTTTGCTACTACTATATTTGTTCCTCTCTTGCTTTATAGTAGCGTTCAAAGAAAAATTTGCATTTTCCAAAGTCTTCAGGTACTTTGATGATACTAGAACATAAACTTAATTGACCTAGTTGAGAGATGTGTTGAATTTAAATAAGTGCAGGGGTAAGATGGTATTGTTAGTTATATAAACTTGCTTGATTGCTTCACATTTTCATTGTAAATTTTCATTATGCTTGGTGATCAGGGTATACTTCTGGTTAATAAATAAAAAGTGATATTTCATGTATGGTCAGTTAATAATTATTTCATATATAGGATGTCTGGACTGAATTGGGCTGCCCCTGTGGGATTCATCAGAAACAGGTATTGCCTAGTGTAAGGTGTCTCTTTCCGGTACATGAGTGTGTGTTAATTGCGAATACCTATTTTCGTTGGCTTTCTGGTTCTTGTAACATGGGATTAATGATTTTGAGCAATATAGGTGGACCAAATGGTAATCCATTCTGCTTCTGATCCGAAGCCAAGAACCACCCTCTGTGGTGATTACTTCTACAATTATTTTACACGTGGCTTGGACATTTTATTCGATGGACAGGTCATGTCTTATTTCTTGCAATAAAACCATTCACTCTGATTGTGCTTGAGTTCATTAATAGGATGATAAATTGATTTTGATGCATCTGCAGACTCATAAAATTAAAAAGTTTGTTCTGCATACCAACTATCCGGGGCATTCCGATTTTAACTCATACATGAAGTGCAACTTCGTGATATATAGTTCTGACTGTAAGTATTCCGAATTATCTCCTGATATCAACCTGCAGTAGCAGTAACATGTAGACTGAGCATTTTTAATTTGTTTTTATATAGCAGATGATGGGTCATTTCATCAGGATGTGAATAACACCTCTAAATGTGTCATTACACCTAGCACAAAGTGGGAGCAAGTTAAGGTGTTATGCTTTCTGAGTATTTATTTAGACATGGACTTCAATTTTGCTAAAAAAGAGTCGTCTTTTAGTTCAGATGTCTAGATGGAGCAATCTGTATTCTTGTATTTCCACCATAGTTTCAAAGGAATAAAAGAGACATCTTTTTGCAGGAAATTCTTGGAGACAGCGGGCGAGCCGCCATCCAAACACAAGGGTCCACCAGCAATCCTTTTGGATCTACATTTGTGTATGGATACCCAAATATCGCCTTCGAGGTTCTGCAATTTTGCGCTCATTTGTATATCATTCATAACTCATATCTTCCGGCGACTCCTATTTTTTCTAATCACAGCATAATCCAATGTTCACAGGTCATGAAAAATGGCTACATTGCAACTGTAACTCTCTTCCAGTCTTAGTTTCGTCGGGCTGGTGTACGTCCTATGAGCTCTCTCCCCAATGCCTAATATTTATAAAACTTATTATTCTCAAACAAAAATGCAGATCATGATTATTGAATCCTACAGAGCAAATCAACACATACTTTTAACCTTCTGGTCGCATCAATGCCTTCGTTTTACCGCTGGTGCTGTTTATCAACTGACAGTCGAAACTTGTGGTTGTGTTTCTACAGGAAAATGTTGCTGTACAGTGGAATGGTGATCGGGTGCACTGTGTCTTCTCTTGTACATAAATTTCAATGCTCGGATATATCCTCAACATGTATATCATGGAGTAGTTGGTAAAATGTGTCTGGTAATATTAACCTCTGGTATGAACAGATTGTTTGTATTGAATGTTTTTACAAATTGGCAAAATTAGAGGTTGCTATTGTGCTGAATAGAAATCCAAGAACTAACTTAACAAGATTTTTTTGCTAAATGCTTTGACGTTTTAACTATATATGATTATTGTCCTTGTTGAGGGCATCAATCAACGGCTCCTATCTTTTTGGCACCTTTATTGCTTGAAAAATATATGGAGAGGGACAAGAAATGTTGTCATGTTGCTTTGATTTTTAGGCAGACTTATCACCAACACACATTTCTAAACTATGTGGAGAGTTTGGTGAGATGATGCATGCTATTGCTACCCCTCATCACTGTAACGGAGTATCATTTTGTTTTTGACGTCATATGTTACGTTACTCCCTCTGTCCCATATAAATATTGCTTTTTTATTTTGTGCCGTTTCACAAAAATAATTATCTTCCATTTTTGACAAAAAAATTTCCTCCTATGAGGTAGGTCTTATTCACTAATAACAATACTTCAATCACTTTTTTTACCTCTTTCAATCACTTTTTTTACCTCTTTCTTAATTTATCAATTTCACATTAAAAGCCGTGTCATCCCCAAAGCTTATGAGATGGAAGGATTACTATATTTGTGCTTTATCAGATGAAGGGAGTACTATAATTTGTGCTTTATGATTATTTTGGGATTAAATAATTTCTATGAAAAATAATCTAGATAATAGATAACACAAATTTTAATATAAAATTAATAAAATAAAAAAAATAGAAAAAATAATTAAAATATTGTAAATGAAAAATGTCACAGGACTCACTTTGTTAGAAAATAATTTAGAGATAGGCTAATTAAACCATCCGTTTATTAATAAAACGAAACACCATTTTTCAATCAATCAAACCAAACAAAGCATAGCCTCAAATGACAAATACTGGCATGAAATTACCGAAATTGTTTTTGGGTCACACATTGAATAATCCAAGTTATAGTAAAATCTCAAATAACTTGTGGTGCACTTGTCTAGATATCACAAATTAATTTAGTTTCTGAAACACTAAAATAGTTCTTGCTGAAAACAATCTAAAAACCACAAATTAATTAAAAATTTTTGAAACACAAAAATGTTTAGAATTTCCACGTCAGAAAGTTATCACTCCACGTGTCAGGAGACAAGTGGCCACTGCATGATGGCCTCAAAACGCATATCTCCCAAGAACTATATATATGGGGCACTTGTCTTAAAATCAGTGCAGTGTTAGAAAATTTGTGGGAGTGAGTGAGCTTCAAAGGGATAATATTATCATCATAGTAATCTCAATGGCTTCTGCTTCCCTCCTCAAGTCATCTCCGGTTCTCGACAAATCGGAGTTTGTGAAGGGGCAGACTCTCCTCCGCCAGCACTCCGTCTCCGTCCGCTGCCAGCCCTCCGCCCTCTCCATTCGCGCCTCCTACGCCGATGAGCTTGTTAAGACCGCGGTATGTTTATGTCTTCATCATTTCTTTGATATTGTCACGTTATAGTAAAACTAATTTCCAATCCAGAACGCTAAACTTTCAGTTCTGTAGTACATTAAATTAACACAAAGACATAAGTATATCACCAGTCTTGTATTGATATACTTATATTTTTGTGTTGATAACTTTAACATACAAAACTAAAAAAAGTTCTGGGTTTTGAATTAGAATTTAATTAGCATTTTATCATAACTCTATACCATGCCAACTAAACCATTGTCTCACTTATACTACTATAATAACTCTTTAACTCTCCTTTTTTTTCTAGTTTCCATCATATAGTTATGGTTCCTCATTAGTTTAGGTTAATAGGAGTATCAATTATTTTTTATTAATGTGTGCAAAATTTTAGAAAGAGTTTTATCATGAATATGAAATAATTTAGTGTAGTTAAAAGTGAAGAATTTCTATGTTAACTAATTTAACTGTCATTGATGATATCTAGAAAACTGTTGCCTCTCCCGGGCGTGGAATCCTAGCGATGGACGAGTCAAACGCTACCTGCGGGAAGCGTTTGGCTTCGATTGGCCTGGAAAACACTGAGGCCAACCGCCAAGCCTACCGAACACTGCTTGTCACAGCTCCGGGGCTTGGACAGTACATCTCCGGCGCTATCTTGTTTGAGGAGACTTTGTACCAATCCACCGTTGACGGCAAGAAGATCGTTGACATCCTAGTCGAGCAGAACATCGTGCCCGGGATCAAAGTCGACAAGGTCAATATGGTCATTTAACATTTTTACAACCTTTAAGATCTTATTGGCTATGTTTTGTTGACTAGAATTGGTGTTCCTATTTTCATGGTGTAGGGTCTTGTTCCCCTTGCGGGCTCGAACAACGAGTCATGGTGCCAGGGATTGGACGGTCTAGCCTCCCGCTCAGCGGCTTACTACGAGCAGGGAGCCAGATTTGCCAAGTGGTGAGTTTTAAGTCTTTTCTTGCACAATGTGACTTCTCTAAGGGAGGGAGGCGCATGTTTAGTTAGTTAGTTAGTTAGTTAGTTTGTTTGTTTGTTTGACATGTGTCTTGTCTACAGGAGGACCGTTGTGAGCATTCCTAACGGCCCTTCTGCACTGGCTGTGAAGGAGGCCGCGTGGGGCCTTGCTAGATATGCTGCTATCTCACAGGTATAATCGACTATGTCCTATTCCTATATTTTTCTCGTGTTGTTGAGACAATTTTTTAAATTAGTCTCTCATTTAGTTGCTCGTTTCTCGATGTTTTAGGACAACGGTTTGGTCCCAATTGTAGAGCCAGAGATCTTGCTTGATGGTGAACATTCAATTGAGAGAACATTCGAGGTTGCTCAACAAGTGTGGGCTGAGGTTTTCTTCTACTTAGCGGAAAACAATGTCTTATTCGAGGGAATCCTGTTGAAACCTAGCATGGTCACCCCCGGAGCTGAAAGCAAAGACAAGGCCACACCGGAGAAGGTTGCAGACCTCACTCTCACGCTCCTCAAGAGGAGAATCCCTCCATCCGTCCCCGGTATCATGGTAAGCCGATCCTTCTAATTTACGAACATCTATTGTTATGGTAAAAAAAAAGCAGGGAATGCTCTAACCCTAGTTTGTTCTTGATTTCATTAGTTCTTGTCTGGAGGACAATCTGAGGTCGAGGCGACACTCAACTTGAACGCAATGAACCAAGCCCCGAACCCATGGCACGTGTCCTTCTCGTATGCACGAGCCCTTCAGAACACATGCCTGAAGACATGGGGAGGAAGGCCCGAGAACGTGAAGGCAGCTCAAGATGCCCTCCTCCTCAGAGCAAAGTCGAACTCACTTGCACAGCTTGGAAAGTACACCGGAGAGGGCGAGTCCGAGGAGGCCAAGAAGGAATTGTTCGTTAAAGGATACAGTTACTAAGCTGTCCAGTTGAATGCTTGATCAAAACAATGGGGAAAGTATCACCAAATGTTTGATTCTAGCTTATGATGTTTGGCCATAGCCCTAGTACAATACTTTCTGTTGTTTGTAATTTTGATTTGTATGATCACACTCTGGATTTGTGGGAGCTTTTTCAGTTAATTAATCATGTTTCAATAGCTCGAATCGACATATTCAAGATCCTCAAGACTACTATTGCGTAACATATTCAACTGCAAGCTAAATATAATAAGATTCGAAAAACTCCCAAATAGCTCGATAATACACGAAGAATTAATACGAGGTATGAGAAATAATAAAACATGCAATGAGTGCTCTTTATTTAATTCTACATGTTTCAATGTCTCTTGCAAGAAAGGGACAACTGCAGAAACAGTGAAGTTAAATATACATACAGAATTAACATTGTGATGATAATTCATACAAGAGAACTTACTCACACATCTGCTGAAATTTCAAGAAAAATCTGACTTCCAGTAGAGCATAATGCGTTAAGTTCTCGTTTTCTGCACTCGGTTTTATACTTTACATGGCACTTACCCCTGAAAACTGGCATTCGGATAGCCACTGATCGATGTAGGTGATGATATTCTGCCTTACTTTGTTGACCGCGTCCGGGGAGGAGCAGTTCTTTGCATCACCTGAAACACGAGATGGGACAGGAAGAACTTCCAAATGTAAAAAGACGCGATTTTTGATTCAGCATCAGCTTGGATATAGTGTAGAGCGTGTGCAGACTTAAAGATGGTGAACAAACAAGTGAAATGGAAGTTGATGATCACGAGCAAATACTAGAACTTAAAGCTTACAACATACCCTTGGGAACCAAACGAGACTGGGGGCAGCCACGCATGTCCGAGCCATGGCCACAGTTATGACACTTGATGATGTATGCAGGCACTGAAAAATGAAGAGGAACGGGTTATGATAAAGTAGACAACAATCGTGAAACGACATCGTCCTATTAGAGCATTCCTCAAATGAAGGAAAATTTATACAGGCAACAGATACAAGTGGTGTTTGGACTTACTGTCGCGTGAAGATGTCTGTTTAGATGCATGTCGCCAAGGGTCCTGTGAACCATTGGTGAAGATAATTTTTGAACCTGAGCATGTATATTTAATAAGGAAGAAAATGAATCAGAACACAATGAACACGCTATTATATACTGGAGAGGAAGAGCTTGTTCTTTTGAGACACCAAGAAATACATATTTTTGGATAATAGAAACGGGATAAAAACTTTAAAATTATTTAGAAAGAAAAATAGTTAAATAATGTTACCAGCAATATCTTTGCCTCCATAATACAAATTTGTTGCATTAACATCCGGGCCAGGCATATCATCCCCAAAGACCTTTTTACAGAGATCCAAATGGTATCTGACACTCAATTTATTTTATTATATCTTGTTAGTTGGATGCACAAGGAGAGCAGTAACGAAACATCAGGAGGAAGGAAGCCTCTTGGCAGTTGGCACGTAATACATGTATACTTGCCTAGTGTCAAGTTTTGATGAACGGATACTATCATTCGCAGGTGCAACTTGAAAATATGCAACTTCTGTGCACACTTGGAACCACCACAATCGAGTAGAGCTGCTGCTACTGCTGATTTTGTCTTTCTTCAACTGCTGTTGGTCATAAGTCTCAACATCGACACCAATATAGTCTATGTAATACTCCTTTACATATTTGGCATATGCTTCCTGAATAAGAATATATCTCAAACAGTGCTTTCATGAAATAGTTCCAAGAGAACCAAACACAACCATGCAAATTTTTGAGCTTGCTAGGAAATACAATCAATTGTAGGTTTAAGAAAACGGCTTACTACTAAATCTTCTCCAGCTTTCTTTGCTTCAGTAAGAGGGTTGCACAGTTCATCTGGATCTCCATATTGAATCTGCAAACAGAAAAGCAAGCTAAAACTGTCTAGATAACAATAATACGTTTCTATTCAACAAGAAATCGCTATCATTTGGTAGCTGTAAGAAAATGTACCGCTGTGGCAGCTGCGTCTGCCAGAAAATACAAGAAGTCGCCGTCTTTTGATAGCTGTAAGAGAAATCAATTCATCAATGAATTCCATACTAAAATCTAAGATTCCACACAAAATGAAACTGAATGGAAACTAGAAAGCAGGAATTGTAAAAGAAGAACTCAAGTTCAGAAGAAAATCATTAAAACTTGACATCAGTCACAAAATGTCATAATCTACAAGAGAGGAATAGTTTCAATGTATTCATAAAACTTACAAAACTTTCCTGGAAGAGTATATGTGAAAGTAAAAACTACTTATCAAATATAGGGAACTTAATATTTTGGTTAATATTTCAAAGTAGTTTCTAAATAGTCTATGTGTCATAACGAATAAGACCAATAAGGAAAAAAGGATAAACATGTTTTTCTACCTCAGGCGCGTTAAATAATTTCTTTAGCTCTTTCTGATTCGATTCAAGCCTCTGCTCAACAAGACTGGTAATCTCCTGCAAGACAGCTTTACATTCTGGACCAGCAGATTCACCAACCTGCATAAGAAATCATATCAAAAAAACAGAACCGAAACCATTTTAAAGTAAAGTCGGGAGATAACAAATCATTCAAAAGTGAAATGTGGATCAACTGGAAAAATGACTATATAATTCTTAAGAAGTTAATGAATCAATAGAGTTTTTCTTCACCTGCTCATCAAATTTTGTAAAGTTGTAGACAGCGAGAACAACACCTGAGCTAGCAAGACTTCCGCAAGTAAGATGTGGGAACTTCAAGCGGAACCACGCACTCATTGCTCCAGCATATGAAATACCAAAGACAAACCATGGATTGTCCGTTGATTTGTTGAGCTTTGCATTTAACGATTCCTGAGAAATGAAAACAGAAGGACCAGATACTAAGTTATTTAAAGAGAGAGATCAGTGGAAAAGGTGAGTAGCTTCTTGTAAGAGGAACAAGACTATTCAATTTCAGCTAATTACCTGATAATACTGTCTGAAAACAGCCAAATCAAACAGTGCTTGTTTTGACGAAAGATACCTCAGATTCTCCGTGCTGAATGAATCAAAAGGAGAACTCTTTCCATAGTAACGATGCTCAAGGGAAACCACAGCCGCTCCAAACTTCTTTGCTAAAACCTGTTAAATTTTCAAGGTTCAGAAATTGTTTTCACAAGTGCGGAAATGATGATAAGTATCATAGCAGAATCTAAAGCAAACCTAGTAATTTGTGTCACTCTCCAGATTGCACATTTCTACTTTGTATTATACGTCTAACTAAATGTGCCGTTAATAGAGCCCATTTTACCTAGTTCCAGTAATATATGATGAGGCACAACTGATGAAATATATTCCCAGATGTTTTCATGGACTGCAGACTTACCCCTAAATAATCATTACTAATCCCACTGCACACTGATTCTCCACAGATCTTAAGAAATATTGGACCATCAGGAGATCGGAACTCATCAAGATATTCATAATAACGTTGAGGAAATTGTCTGCGGTCCTGCAAAGAGATAAGCCAATATTCTTAGTACTACATGTAACAAATTTTGACATATTTCTCCAGAAACACAGACTTGCTTTTTTGTCCATTCCATAAAAAAAATGTACAGATAGAGATATCCCAGAAAACATAACACATTTAAACTAGCAAGTTTCCAGATATACCCACCCAACTTGAGTCAATAGCTGCTTATATGCATAAAGATCCAAAAAATCTTGTGCATAAGATAGAACCCCTAATATGTTTAAATTGAACAAAAAACAAAAACAGTTCACATCCCTCTTTCCCTGTTATGGCAGTAATGACACTCTACCAACTTATATAGCTGCATAATCACTTTCGCATGGACCAGGTAAACACCATTCCCTTTCATGATGCTAAGCTATATAAATATCACATCTCAATGGTTATTTTCAATGCTAACAACTTCATTTATGCAACCTATACCCCACTATTCCTCCCTCTGTCATCCAACACACACGCATACACACACACAGAATGAACACTTTTTGCCCTAATTGCGCATGAATGCATATGCGAGACCTATAGTTTAACTGTAACAATAGTCTTCAATTACGTGAAATTGAAGCTAAAATGGGCTCAATCTTCTCAAAGCGCATCACTTTTCAACTACGAAAAACCTAATTGAGCACAATTTGAGCTTCAATACTGAACTAGAACCAAAATTGAGGTGAATTGCCATCTCAAGCACCAAGAGCAGCAGCAATCAAACAATTCGGATAGAGAGATAGAGAGAAAAGGAAGTTACGTAGGGGGAGAAGTGATCAATAGTTTGATTCATCCAGTGCTCTTCCTTGGTCAAATAGCTGCTGCTGCTGCTGCTGCTGGTCTCCCGCACCCGAAAATGCGGCTGCGCCGAGGCAACCGCCAAAATCAACGATGAAATCGCAAGTGAAATAGCCGCCGCCGGGAACCTCATCGTGTTTTTTAGCTTCTCCGGTGGAAAGAAATCTCGGAGTTAGTCACACCGATAACGATAAGACTCCACTGTTTGTAATTTTATTTACTAAACTTTTTATCTTATTTACGTTGATTGCTTTATAATTCAACAATTAATTTGAAAATGAAATTACAATGTTTGACGTAGCGTAGACAGCAGTACTTTGTAATTGACATATGTCACGTGATAGTTGAAACTGCTATTCTTGCAAAAATATTTTTATTATTTCATGGTGTCCTTTGTTCTCGATTTTAACGGCGTCCTTTTCGTTGCTTCCTCTTCTACTGTCATCTTCAGTGTTTTAAAAACTAGACCGGACCGGACGGTTCGACCGGTCAGTTTCGTTTGTATGTTAGGCTGCCTTGGACCGAAAATCGAGAACCGGTTTTGGACCGTCAGAACCAGCTGGTCAGACCGGTTGAACCGAAAACCGAGAACCGATTTTTATGTTTAAAATGCTTGAGGGGATTGAATCCTACTAGACCTCTAGGTAAGATACCAACATCTCTCTCACTCCACCACATGGTCTTGAATGAAATATTGTAAAGATTAAATATTGTTATACATTAAATCTATAATTTTTAGTCCACACAAATTAATAATTTGTGTTTAGTTTATGCTTTTAAATAATTATTAGTTGTAATATGTTTAATTTTAATTATCAGCCACTAAATTTTATTTTTATTGATAATATATATATATATATATATATGAAAAATTAATTTTACCTAAGATTTAATATTATATAGTACTATTAATATAGTTTATTACTCCATATTTACTAAATATTACTTCAAACTTACTAATAATTCAAGTTTAATTTTATGTATTAACTAATAATACTATTATAGTATATATTTATCCAAATGAACTAAAAATTCCATGTTTAGTTTTATATATTGTCTACAATATTATTTCACCACATAAATGTTTTTGATATAATATGAATTTTATCTATTTATATATGTAAAATATGTACAATTTTTGGCTACACTAATTAAAAATTTATATATTTAATAATTATTTAAATTTTACCATTCACTTATTTTCAATACTCTTAATATTTAATTCACTTAAAATGTTTAATATATGTTTTTGTTATATATTACTATTAATTACTCACTAAATTTAATATCTTTTGTAAGAGCATATTTAATTTTATATTTATAAGGAAAAACGGTTCGACCAGTCATTGAATCGGTCGGACCGGTTGAACCGTGAACCAGTAGCCTCGTCGGTTCACTGGCCGGTCCGGTTTTTAAAACATTGGCCGTCTTCATAAATTCTACTCCCTCTGTTCCATATTAATTATCATTTTGTCATTTTGGTATGTTCTATAGTAATAGAGTCATTTCCCTTTTCAGTAGTAAAAATCAACACATTTTTCCACACCTACTGTACTATCTCTTACTTTATTCTCTCTTCATCTTTCTACCTTTTTCATTTTCCACTTTACTCTCCCTTTACTTAACTCACCTAATACATTTTTCATTACTATGGAACGAAGATATTATCAACATCTAAATTATTCTTTTCATGCTTAATACTTTGTCTAAATACATGGATTAGAAAATTGGGATACTATCATAATAAGTAAAATCTGCAAAATGTAAATTAACACAATGTAAATTTATAAATTAATACTGCAAAATTGGGATACTATCATAATAAATAAAATCGATCGATAAATCAAGGTAAAAAACAAATAAAAATTAGAGGAAATAGAAAACATCGAAAAATACCTGAAAATGAGTTTTATAAGGAAGAAAGACTCTCATTTTATTTTTTTCATATTAATTCATGCAAATAATGATAAATATGTACTATATTATTGAAAATATTAGAAAGAGTAAATAATAACAAAATTTTAATTACGTATGAAGTACTAGAATTTATAAGAAAATTACATAAGAAGTTGCATACAAAAATGTGCATAAACTTTGTCAAACTATCATTTTAGATCCGTAAACTTTAAAAATATTATTTGAGGTCCGTCAATTATGAGTTAATATCAATCGAAGTACTTTTTATTATTATTATTATTATTCAAGATTTTTCAAACGAAAATACCCGCAATATCTTGAAGGGTGTATATTTTTACTAAACTTATCACATACTCATATTTTGTTATAAATATCTTTACTATATATTTTTAACGAATTTTCTAAATATAATTTTGTGGGACTACCAATGGTATTTTTAAAGTTCAGAGACCGTTTGCGTGCAAAACGCATAGTTGAAGGACCATTTGCGTAGTTCACTCTTTATTATAAAACCGGTATATAAAAGTAGGACCCACGTTCAATTAATTATTTCAATCACTTTCTTTGATAAAGTCAAACAATATCTTAAAACTAGTCAAAAATGAAACATTTATTCATAGACGAAGGGAGTGCTTTTAAACTTAATTCGATTTTAAATTAATATTAATATAAATGAAAAGAGAAAAATGATGAAAAAAGAAATAAAGTAAAGTGAAAATTGACTGAAACCAGAATCACGAACCGATGAAGTGTATAATTTCACACACCCCTTGAATTCTGCATATTAATAGATATATAGTCGATGAATAATTTTTCCACAAGTTAAAAATTGCTAAAAACAAAAATGTTAAAAAATAGTGCAAAAGTTCCTCCAACCTGATTATACATACCAGTGACTAATAATGGCAGTAAAATTGTCTAGAAACTGAAAAGATTAAATCACAATTGTCCAAAAAACTAAAATGTACTTTAATACTAGTAATTTATATAGTCTAATGTAGATTGAGGCTCTCTTCCACACTTTGATAGTAATTGTTACAATAATTTATACTCTCACTCTGTTTTTTAATAATAGAATTTTCAAAATGATATTGATTTTAATACAAAATTGGTAAAGAAAGAGAGATAGAAAAAAAACGTAGTTTAATACAAAATTGGTTAAGAAATAGCTAGAGATAAAAAGAAAAAGTTTGTTAATGGAAAATTAGTCTCACCTTATAGAGTGAAAAAAGTTTCCTAAAATGGAAAATTTCTGTTTCTAGAAAAAAATCAAAATGGAAAGAGTTTCTATTTAGGAAACAAATGGAGTATAGTCTATAATATATATATATATATAGTACTCTTTCCGACTCTTAATAGATGTCACACTTGGGTAATGCACAAGATTTTATGAGATGCAACATCTTTTATTTAACAAACTAAAAAGGAAACTGTAACATCAATTATAAGTCATGGAGAGTACGAGTGTGTATGGTACTAAAGTTTTAAAAATAATGGTAATTTAATTTTTTGTTTGGTACAATATTGTGTATATAAATTGCAGTTGAGCCAAATTAACCTCACTAAAACACATTTCTTACCAAGATTAATAATCAACTCGTAATTAAAAATGTGTAGACTAATGATAAAAGAAATTTATAAATTCTAAAACATAAAAGTTAACTAGAATACAATAAATGAACATTCAAATAATTTATGCACTAACAATCACTCTATACCCTTGAGTCTTGTCCCAAGCATTACAATGAGAGAATGTCACTTGACTTAACCGTAGCTATGACGACCCTTCACGCACTAGGTTTCAGGCGAAACAAATATATTTTCGTCAAGTATTCTGATTATAGGTAGGAGAAAAAGGCAGTCTTCTTCTTATTCTGGCGTGTGAATGAATGAAGATGAGTATGCCAATTACACATCAAATATTTGCACAATACCCAATTTAAATTGGGATAATTTATGTCTTTCGATAATACTCACTTAGTAGTCATTCTGCGCTATTAAAAATGAAACTTTTCCTTTTCAGATATCTTTTTTGGATTGTCTCATTAAAAATAAAAAGTTTTATAAAAAAAAAATATCACTATTTTTTTCTTTCTCTTCATTAACTCAAAAAACAATAGTATTACATAAATTCTCATTTCGAAAAGTAAATGTATCATATTTATTGATATTTATTGAGAGGGAGTGATTTTTTTTTTAAAACCTAACCTATCATTCTCTTGATTTCGGCTCTTACGAACGTGAGCCCAAACCGGAAACAAACAATGGATGCATGGCCTATAGTAATATGCTTGAAAAGCCCATTAACATTCATTTCAATGTTATGGGCTAAAAAGAAACCAATCATTTGATTTTGTTGTTTATTTTATTATATTATTGTTATTATTATTATTATTACTATTATTATTATTATTATTGTTACTACTACTACTACTACTATTATTATTATTATTATTATTATTATTATTATTATTATTATTATTATTATTATTATTATTATTATTATTATTATTATTGGCATGGGAGAAGTAATAATGTGAAATGGTACAACATTAACACATGCACATGGATTGTAAAGCCATTTTTTGGTCAAAAATAGAAATTTTGTCCCCACCCTACAAAACTTTTTTTCTTTTAGCAGCTTTTCTTTGTTTACAACAACATAACATGTTACATTATAAATGTTGGATATTATTACTACTATTAGTATATTATTTTATATTTTTAAAATTGAGATATGATTAATGGATGAGTGTTTTCATAATTGAGGGAATGAGTGGTTAGTATTCATTGATTATGGAAAAAGAATAATTGGTTTTGAACAAAACTTGATAATAGTGATTGATAATAGTGACGTGCTTATGAAGAGGTCCATTCATTTGTCGTAAATAACGTCTCAAATTGAATCTGGTTTGTGTTTTAGTAAGAAGTGAACTGCCTCATTAATTCCTAACGTTTGAGGCTGTGACACTATAAATTCCTAATAAAAAAAATAGCATCAGATAACTCTAACGTTTTGTATAAAAATAAAAAATTAATAAATAGTCTCTCTACCTATAAAAAGTATAATATGAAAAAAGTGTATAAGGTTTAAAAGAATATGTGTGCCATAAAGATTAAAGAGTGTTGATAGATATTGAATAAGTATTGATTTGTGCCCTTTTTTCCTATAAAAATAAAAGAGTGAACTAAAATTACACTTTGCACATTTGAGATCTCTAAATTTGGAAAAATATTGCTACAAGTCCCTAAACTAAAAAAAATATCATTTATTGCCCTCAAACTCTAAAAAGGCATAAAAACTTTCTTTACTCTTTTTTCTCTCATTTTTCACGCGTCTTCTCTTTTCTCTTTCCTCTTTTTTTATGTGAGTTTATTTAAATGACATTTAATTTTTCACTTGTTTTGAGTTGAAAAATATAATTTAATACCATCTTTGAACCTTAAAATTCTATGTTATTTTCTTTAAATTTCAATGTCATTTTACTTTATCGAATAATATTATATAAAATTATATGCATTTATTAAATTACACTTGCACAATATCAAAGTATTGAATTATATAAAATTATATACAGTTATAATTCACTTTACATATTAAAATTGATTAAGTAGGAATATTCATTTTTAATCAAAATGATATTTTATGATAAGAGGAGAAAAGGAGGAAAGAGAAAGCTAAAATACACTTATTTATGCCAGGCTTTGGATAAAAATGGAAATTAAGTACATCAAATGATATTTTTTCTATTTCAGAGATCTCTAGTGATATTTTTCTAGTTCAGGAACCTAAAATGTGAAAAATGTATTTTTCAAGGACCAAATTTGAAATACACTTAATAAAACATAGGTGTTTGAATTGTAAATGTTCAAAAATAAAAATACAACACTATTGGTGGATGTCTGTATGAACAAAAATGCCAATTAGATCACTGTGGACAAAAGAATTACTTAGGACGTTCACAATGCAGCCTCGCCGGCCGGTCCGGAAAATCGCCCATGGCGCTTGCAATTGCCGTACAATTTATGATTTTTTATTTTTATTTTTTCGAAGTTTTTAAAATTATTTTAACTATATATATTATTTCTCTATAAACCACGTTTCCTTCTTATTTTTTAAACATCACAGTCTCTCTTTCACACTTCCAATTTTTTTAATTCTATTTTAACATTTGTCAGAAATGGATCCAAGTTCTCAAGCCGCGTTCATGGCCTATGTATACGTATTGGGTTGGAACCCAAACGATATGGGTACATGGAAGTTGGAATAGAGATTTTCTTCCACAATTTCCATCAACACAGGTTTCGGCGACTTAGGAATTGCTTATGCAAGTTTCGTCGATGCAAATGATGGTCCGGATGATTCATAACCCGGGTACTCACATATTCAGAATCAACATAGATGAGTACAAGCCACCCCCGCTGCCGCCACACCTTTCCTCTCACAAAATTAAGTCGAGCTCGACACAAACATGAATTTTGTGGGGGAAGCGTTGTTGTGGCAGACGTACTTCCCGAAATAAATGAGGATGAATGCGTCCTCCAGAACAAGATGATCGCGGCGTTTGGAAAAAAAATCGGGGTTTTAGTAGTTTTTAAATTATGATTTTTACTAGTTTTTTTAATTGTAGCTCTTCTATTTTTAATTTTCCGATTTAAATTAATTTTACTTTCAAGTACTCCCTCCGTCCGCGAATACAAGTCCCGCTTTTTTAATTTTAGTCCGTCTGCATTCACGTTTATTATAAATGGTAATACGATCTCACCTTCTATTAACTCATTCCATCCAAATTTCATTTAAATTACTAATATTTTCTTTTTGGATAATGATTGTGATATTGAGCAGGGTAGGTGTGAAATGGAGGCTGAATGTATTATTACTACATGTTTTGGAAGCTGGAACTCTTGCGCTTATTTTTTTTAGGCGATACAATGCTCTTATAATTGGTCATAGTAATTCCATTAGTTTGATTACTTTTTTGGTCTAATTGAACAGTTGACATTTTTTTATGAATGCCTTTACTTTGTAGAACCTTAATCAATATCAAAGATTACAAATCTGGATTCTATAGCAAAATAGCAAGGGTCCTCCTTTGTAGTTTGAAAAAGATTACTTACCAACTTTTCTATTAACAATGTTAGTATTAAATTATTAATGATGTTCTCAAAATTGAAAAAAAGAAGAAGAAACTATATGATAATAGAAAAGAAAACAAACGATCTAAAAAGATACATTCAAGAAATTCAAGTAAACATGGTTTATAGAATTCATTTCTTTATTTAAGTTCTATCATCAATATTGATTCAATATGATAATCGTTATTGAATTTAAGTCTAAGGCCCTATTATTAGCTATGTACAGATTTATGTGAAAGACAATTATCCCTACTGTTTCAAAACGATTTATTTTTTGGAATTTCAGCATTCTATATTAATGATGTTGAGTATGAATAAACTACTACGCTAATAAGAAACGTATGAAATATATTTTGCTTAGTCATTCTTCGGGATGATTATTGTATAGTATTAAAAGAAAATGTTATGTTATAAGTCAATTAATAAATTAAACTGTAAGCATTTCATATTTTTAATTTATCAGCACGCATAAACATATTTACATCACTACTTAATGCATATGACATGAAAATTTAAAAATAATACTACTATTATAACTATTGTGATAGCCACCGTGCACCTTCCAATTAATTATTAATCAAATAATCAAAATTAAAAATATGCTATATTAAAACTAAAGCAGGACCACATTTCATTCTTGAAATTAAAATTGATTGCGAGAAGTCCTATACCAACAATATATTAAATATAACTTTCAAATTAGTAGCACTATTAAATATGACTATCATTTTCCCGGGGCAATTTTTTCCAACGGTCCATCATTTTCATTAACATTATTCAAAAGTAAAAAAAATAAAATGTACTCCCTCCGTTCCATAGTAGTGGAGGTCTTTCATTTCGTCACGGAGATTAAGAAAAATTATGTTAGGTGAGTTAAGTAAAGGTAGAATAAAGTGAGAAATGAAAAAAGTAGAGAGATGTAGAGAGAAAAAAGTTCGAGAGAGTAAAGTAGATATGGAAAAATATGTTAACTTTTACTAAAAAGGGATATGACTCTATTACTATTGAACGTACTAAAATGGCAAAATGACTCTAAAGACAAAATGACTCTATTACTATGGAACGGATGGAGTATATATAAAGGTGAAAAAAAGTCATAACAGAAATTAATACTTAAACATTGTATCATAAATCATGTCTGGACACACGTGTCTCTGGACACACGTGTCAACTAACGACAGTCTAATCCTACAAAATTTAGTCATAGATCCTAAAATTCATAATCTTTTTAATCTTTCTTTCAAACAAACATTTCGAATCGATTCAATACTTTCACTCAAAATTCGAGACTAATATTATAATATATTGCTCACATCAAATAAATCCACACACGTAACGAAATACTATTAGTTTGAGGATTAGTTAGATGAGAATATTATTAACCGTTGCTTACCTTAACAAAAATTCATTAAAAAATAGACCAATTTTTTACAGTCTTTTTCATGGTTTTTTGCCACCTTCTAACCTGAAAAGGAAAGAGAATCAAACTCCCTTCCCATTTCAAAGATCCAATCTTTATAGCCTCCCTCTCTCTCTCTCTCTCTCTCCCTTCTCCAGAGGGAAGAGGGAGCTGAGGATTCTGCAAGAAGAGAGAAAAGGCCACATTTTCTTGCAAAAACAAACATTCCTTGACAAAGGCCCGTTCGAAAAAGAAAGGGGAAAATCATACTCCTATATTTTCCTCGGATTTTCAGGTAAAAATTGAATCTTGATCCTTAAACATGACATACATTCAACCTAAACCAGAGATTATTTCAAGTTTTCAGCCCCTGACTTGGGAAACATTCATGAGAATCAAAACATTTGAGTTTTGACAGTCTGTAGATATGGACCACACAACACAACCCCTTTGCCAAAGTAAATTGCATAAAAATCCCCAATTCAATGCATGAGACAAAAGGGGTTTCCCACAGTATGTATGATTGATGAGAAGTAGTTAGTATTAGTATATTTCCATTGACTCCTTGCAGCATTTTCAGCTGACTCCCAAAAAAATTCTCTTTTATTTTCCTTGTAGTTTCTTGAAAGCTTATGCTCTGTCCCCCATTTTTCTGGGGGATGAGATGATTGTGTGATTTCCACGAGTTTTGGTGTGGAAAATGGGGTCTGTTGGAGGTGGAGAGGAGGTGGTGAGAGGCAATGGGGAGAGGATTAATGTGTCGGTGCGTTTGAGGCCTTTGAATGGGAGAGAGATCTCGAGACATGATGCTGCAGATTGGGATTGCATCAATGACAACACTGTTGTTTACAAGAATGCTAATGTCTCTGCCTCGGATAGGTCCATGTATCCAACTGCTTACAAATTTGGTGAGTTGCAGTTTCCCCCAAGTGTTTTAAATTCTGTTTATTGATAGTTTTGAGATGTTTTTTTATTGGCATTTTTTCCACAATTTTGTGTTTGGGTTCGACCATGTTTTGTGAATAGATGATCTTTTCATGGTTGCTCATAAATTTCCAAGAATTTAGTGTGTCTGAGTCATGTTTGTTAAAAGAAGATCTTTTTTTTATGATTTTTTTTTTCATTTTCCAAGAGTTTTGTGTGTTTGGGTTCAACCATGTTTTACAAAAAGATGATCTTTGATGGTTTTATTGTAATTTTCCAATAATTTTGTGTGTTTTGAGTTTGATCATGTTTTACAAAAAGATGATCTTTTGATGGCTTTTTGTAATTTCAAGAATTTTGTGTGTTTGAGTTTGGTCATGTTTTGTGAAAAGATGATCAAGATTTGTGTATTGATGTTTTTGAGTTCAATGAGGTTGCTATATCTGCATGTTTGTGATTTTTTTGTATGATAAATGGGAATGTTGCCTTATTTATGGATTTCAATTCTAAATCTGTTGTATGATGTTTTAGTATATCTCATTTTTTATGCTGAAAATAGTTGCTTGAAATAGCTGGTGAAAATGCTGTGTTTCTTTGCCCCTTTTTCTGCATAGATAGGGTGTTTAAGCCTGATTGCTCGACAAGGGAAGTCTACGAAAGAGCAGCCAAGAACGTTGCAATCTCAGTTGTTAGTGGATTGAATTGTGAGTCTAATCCCCATTTCGATTTCTTGCCTGGTCTTCTTCATTTATTGTCTCTTTCAGTGCAAATCTGAACTAAACCACGATAAAAACTTTCGTGCAGCAAGTGTTTTTGCATACGGGCAAACAAGCAGTGGGAAGACGTTTACAATGACTGGAGTGACCGAGTATGCAATAGCCGACATATATGATTACATACAGAAGGTAATGCCAAAATGTCAAAATCCAATTTTCTGTTTTCTGTCATTTGCAAATGCAGTGTAACTTCTTGGTGTAAATCGACCTTATTTCTTCAACTAACTGTGATGTTTCAGCATTCGGAAAGAGATTTCGTGTTGAAGTTCTCTGCTTTGGAAATCTACAACGAATCCGTCCGGGACCTCCTCAGTGTAGACAGCACTCCTCTAAGGCTCTTGGATGATCCAGAGGTGAATAATCCCTTTTCCGGGCTTACATTTGTTCGAGAATATATTCAAGATTTCCTGACAGGCAGCATTTTTGCTTTTGCTAGAGAGGGACGGTGGTCGAGAAGCTCACGGAGGAAACTATAAGGGACTGGGATCATGTGATTCAGCTACTGTCTGTATGCGAAGGTAAGAAATATAGTAGATTTTGGAATGTCAAAACAAATTCTAAGCCAGCCGATGTGTGGAATCTAGATTCTCAATCTTCTGTCATTTTTAATCAGCCGAAAGGCAAATTGGAGAGACATCCCTTAATGAAGTCAGCTCCAGATCTCACCAGATAATTCGACTGGTAAGGCTCATTTTTAACTTATCTAGCGCCTTTTAAAGTCGTCTGTTTTAGATGATTTTTCGTTTAGACAAATTACATTATTGCAGACAGTTGAAAGCTCGCCCCGTGAGTTTACAGGCAGTCACAACGTTGGCGCTTTTGCAGCTGCTGTGGTACGGAAACATAAGTGCATGTATTGTGAATAGCTTCCTAATGCTGTGCCTTTTTGTCTCATTGAAATCGATTTATTTCTTCATCATGTATAGAATTTTGTCGATCTGGCTGGAAGCGAACGAGCATCGCAAGCTAATTCAGCAGGGACTAGATTAAAAGAAGGCTGCCACATAAACCGCAGTTTGCTGACGTTAGGAACAGTCATTCGCAAGCTAAGGTATGCACGCTTTCGTACTTATCTTTTCCCCTTCCAAATTTCATTCATCATCGTTTGATTCATGACATTATACAGCAAGGGCCGAGGCGGACACATTCCTTACAGAGATTCTAAGCTGACGCGGATCCTGCAAACGTCACTGGGGGGGAATGCTAGAACCGCCATCATTTGCACTATGAGCCCTGCGCGCAGCCACGTTGAGCAATCAAGAAACACTCTGCTGTTTGCGAGCTGTGCAAAGGAAGTGGCCACCAGCGCCCAAGTTAACGTGGTCATGTCCGACAAAGCTCTGGTCAAGTATTTGCAACGGGAGCTAGTGAGACTCGAGAGTGAGCTGAGAAACTATCAATCCAACATCTCCACACCAAATTATCCCTCAATGCTCAGAGAGAAAGATCATCAAATTGCTAAGGTACTAAACATTTGTGTGTTTCTTGAAAACAATTTTGATGTCATTAACCATTGAAACGTGAGCTCTTATCTCGGTGTTTCACTTTCTTCTAGCTCGAGGAGAAATTAAACGAGGTTATTCTGCAAAGAGACGTCGCTCAATCACAAGTGAAAGATTTGTTAGAAATCATTGGAAATGAAGAGTCCTTGACACAGGTAACAATTCTTGTATCAAACTTTGCTTTTTTCCGTTCCTCCCTTTCCGTGCGTTCACTTCTTTCTTGACTTCGTTCTCTAGGTAGAAGTGGGAGAGTACCCTCAACTTCGAGTACAAAGATCACCCGACAGTAAAATGGAAGAAGAGGAGAGACCTCACTCCTCGGATGGTGATGCAAGAACATGTTCACCGGGCCACAGCAGGACGAGTTCAGATGGTCAAATAGTGAAAGTTCCGTGTTTTGATGAGAGCTTCGTGCTTGGTAATGCATCACCGATGATCTTAGCTTCAAATTCCAGCGACAGTTACTCAGATCACGGTTGGGAGGAGACTGAGAAGCAAAGTAACGGAACGTTGGAGGAGGATATGTGCAGGGAGGTCCGTTGCATTGAGACTGAAGAGTCGAGCGCTACAAATGGCAATTCCGTATATTCGGAAGAGGACACTGAAATCCCTCCAGTTGAGGTATATGAAAATGGACATACGCAAGGCGTGGAATCATCGTCAACTCCTCTTGAAAACAATGGAATGATCAAAGAGAATGACTGTGCAATGGAGGAGCAGTCACAGGAACACGAAGAGAGAGGCTCGTTGTATCCTCCATCCAAGGAAGCGAGAGAATTTAGCTCGATTCATACACCGGATTTCTCATCTCATGCTACACGTGGTCTGGATCAAGACTCACCCTTAGCTACCTTCTTCAAATTGACTAAGAGCAGAAGCTGCAGAGCAAGGATTGCTGGCTTGAATTCGCCTTGGCTCGATTTTAGTGAGATCACTTCTTCGATTGGATCAGAACGAGGGTACGTGGATTTTGATAAGAAACAGTCTCCACTGATCTGTACCCCATTCATTCGAGAAATATCAAGGAAGGCTTCCCAGTGCTCACCCGACACCACTTTTGATATCGAGATGGATCCATCCCAAGACATGCATTCCAAGAATCAGGTGAATATTATGCTTTCTTTCTCTTACACTTGTTAAGGATCATACCATTTTTTAGAAAACTAAGGTTTCTCGTTTCCTTAGCTCGGTCCATTTACTCAACACAAAGACAAATTCTTATATAACATGTCATGTAATGAACGCAGTCCGATGAATCTCCAAAGAGGCGCGTTAAAGATGTTGGTTCGGATCCCATTGTGGATGAGCGCAGAGGTCTTTCAAATTGGCCTGTCGAGTTCAGGAGGCTCCAACAAGAGATAGTCGAGCTTTGGCACGCTTGCAACGTCTCGTTGATACACAGGAGCTACTTCTTCATCCTCTTCCGAGGTGGCGATGCTTCAGATGCTGTATATATGGAGGTGGAGATAAGGAGGATGAAGTTCCTCAAGGAGAAATTCTCTCGAGGCGAGAGCACCATCGTCAACGGACAATGTCTCACTCTGGCTCTAAGGTTACATCTCCAAACCTATGTTCTTAAAATGTTTCAATAATCACCTTGTCTATTTTGCTTCATATCGAAAAGTGAGGCCATTTTTGAAATGTTGATTTTATATTTCCGATGATTGTCCCAACAACCTGGAAAAAGACGCAGCATAATTTTCCAACATCGGCAAGAAAAAAATTATGCCACGTCTTTTTTCTAGTCATAGGGATGTTTTTGACACGTCTTTAGACGTTGTATGATTCATACAACGTCTAAACCCAAAATTAGGTCAAAGTTCGCGAACTTTTCCAAACAATTACCTTAAAAAATAAAACTGACATTTCTTATATGTAAACAGCCTAAAGGCGCTTCGCGAGGAGAGGCGAATGCTGAGCACGAGGATGTCAAGGAAGCTGTCCGAGCAAGAACGGGAGAGCCTCTTCCTGAAGTGGGGAATCGACCTCGACACCAAGCTCAGACGGCTGCAGCTATCCTACCGTGTATGGACCAAGACGGACGACATGGACCATGTTTCCGACAGCGCATTCCTTGTAGCGAAGCTGGTGAACTCGACGGAACACGGGCAGACTCACCACAAAGAGATGTTTGGCCTCAACTTCACACCACGGCACCCGACAAGATTCCACAACAGCTTTCGACGGAACCTGATCTCGTTCCTGTAGATCGATTTTCGAGTCGTTCTCTCTACATTATATGGATTTTTGGGAATGGACATTGAATTTTTACCAGGCTAGGCAAATGATGGTTGGTGTAAAGTTAGTAACTTACTACTATTTTGACTCATAGAAAGAGGGCTTGAAATAACTATGGAGTATGTATGTAGAGCCATTGATGAGATATAATTTTTGTATAAATTTATTTTTTGTTGGTAAATTGCGTTTTCATATTTGCTTATTCATTGACTTTATTTTTCTCTTTTTTCTGAATTATTTGTGTGCAGAAGCAAATATATTTCAAGAAACTAACAAGAAACATAAGCTCAAAATTTCCTTTATTGATATGGCTAATGATTGTTCATGGATTATGAAGCACATATATACTCCTCCGTCCACGAAAAATAGTCTCATTCGTGGACGGCACGAGTTTTAATTAGAAATCGATAAAGTAAGAGAGAAGAAAGAAAAAGTAGATAAAGTAGGGGAAAAAGTAAGAGCGAGAAGGGAGAAAAAATAATAAAGTACTATAAAAGATAGTTTTCATTTTTGAAATGAGACTATTTTTTATGGACACTTCAAAATGATAAAATGAGACTATTTTTTGTGGACGGAAGGAGTATATTAATTTTTGCTTGCAATTTAATTCATACACATTGTTACTTTGTATATAAAAAAGGAAAGAAAATAATGAGAAATAATGAGCCTTTAAGGGAGGGGCACACGAACACAGGCCCCCTCTAACACAAATTATGACGTAGGCTCGACCACTTAGCCCGACCTTAGGCGAGCGCCCCTCCGGAGTGCAATGGATGTCGCCAACCTAGGCCATGGGTGGTCTCCCATTGACTCCGTCCAGATAAGTGGGCCGATGCCTCTCTATGAACACTACTTTCCCAGAAAATTTGCATTACAAAAAAAAGAACACTCTTTTTTCGCACTTCTTTCCTAAAAAATTCGCATTACAAAAAAAAGTTTTTTTTGTAAAAAAGCTCTTTTTCGAGCACATTTATTCCGAGCACTTTGTGAGCAGCAAGTATGCTCGCCGTCAGCCTCGTCGCAAAGTATTGCGAGTTCTCGACAAGCACGTGGCTAGAAATTAGTACTTTGAGCACCTCTCTTTGCTAGAAAATCAGATTTTGAGCACCTCTACTGTGCTAAAAAATCTCGCCAGTTTGGTTGGATCACCTGCGACAATTCCTAATTCATCTCCTAATACATACACACATACATGAGTGATTGATCCCACCATCACTTATTATGTATATGTGTATGTATTAGGAAATGAATTAGGGTTTGCCGTAGGTGATCCTCTCCGGAAATCCAGATACTTACGACTACGAGCATCTGTTGTGCTTGAAAATAATTCTATTTTAGCCGTGCTTGCAAATTTGATATTTTTTTCAGAAAAATCAGTAATTTTTAATTTTTTACTATTACTTTTTTCAAATTAATATTAGGATTTATTTCTTAAAATTATATGAAATTGAATCAAAAGAATAACAAAATTCAAAACTTTCATAAAATACAAAATATTGTTTTACACTTGGTCTATTGTTGTACCGTTAGTATAAGTTTTAAAATAAAATTAAAACATAAATATATTAATAAAAAAAGTTATTTATTTATTTAAGTTAAACTATTGACAAAGTGTTACAGGATTAATATGTAATTCAAATAAGTACGTAGGTATAATTGAAAAGGTATAAAATGTAGGTGGATATGGAATAATAGTTTTAAGTTTGAGTTTAATATAAATGATTTATGTTTGTAAATTGTAGATTAACATTTGTTATTTAAGATGAGATTCTCATTTGGAATTATTATGAAATTAGCTTATAATCTCACAAAGTCACACTCAGAAAAATAAATTCAAACCGAGGATGGAATTGGCGCAACAGAAATTTTATTCTAGAAGAAGCAATTTTCAGCTAGGAATCTTCAAAAACATGGTAATAAAACACTGGAAAAAAAAATTAGAGGTGAGAGGATATGATTTGAATGGCAGAGAGGAAAATGGAACGATGGTCGAGCTCTAGAACCACAGCCTAAACCTCGGCCTCGGAGGAGCAGGTTGCTCCTCCTCCACCTTCTTCACCTCCTCTACTGCCTCCTCCTGAGTTGTCGTTTCATTACTTTCCTCAGCCGTTTCAGCTACTTGTGGTGTCTCAGTTTCTTTCTCAGAGACTTCGATTTCGATTTGTTTTTCGGCCTCTACTGGGCTGACTACGCCTTCATCCTCTTCAACACAAGCTTCGGCTTCTGGCTCGATCTTCTCTGGAGTTTCGGGCGAGGCTTCTGCTTCTGCTTCTGCTTCTGCTTCTGCTTCTTTCTCGTCGGAAGCGGATGGTTCGGGTGTCTTGACGAGTTCTTGGACGACTTCTTCTTCTTCTTCTTCTTCTGTTTTATTCTCTTTAGAAGGTGATTGCTCCGTTACATTTTCGTCACTCGTGGTTTCGGTTATTAGGCTCTCGGTAGCAATTTCCTTCTCGGCCTCGAGTGTGTCTTCTTGTTTCATTTGCTCGAGTTCTAGTTCGACATTGGGCTCATACTCGACCTCGCATGTCTCCTCTTCGACCTACGTAAACAAATGAAAATAATACTAATACTGGTAAAATGATAGGGTCGTGTTAGATTGCTAACTATCTTAAATTGCTAACTGCTAACTATATCAAACAGTTGAATAATTAGATTTGAATATTCATTTCCAAGTTACTCCGTTATACAATAGTCTCCATCCCAAGGTCAAATAGTAAGAAAATTTATCTTCTTAAAACATCAAACTCAAAATTTAATAGTAACTTTTGCCATTCAAGTCTATACGTTATATCATTGCTAATTATTTATGTCAACAGACTGTGTTATAATTGTCAACACGAATACATTAAGGAATATACATTTATATACCACATATATATTCATGCATGCATGATCAAATAAAATAGTACAATGCGAGTTTTACCTTTTCGGCCGGGGCAACAGCCTCTTCCACGTTGGTCAAAGCCACTTGATTCTCCGGCATTGGAAGAGGAGCGACGTCGTCGACCTCCTCCTCCACATTCTTTAGCATTGACTTGGATGAACACCCTCCCATTTTCTCACACTGGGGTCTCACTCTCTCTCTGTAAAATTAGTTTTTCGGAGAGAGAGAGAGAGAGGGAGATAGAGAGATAAATGGAGAGAGTGGGCTCGGTTGTGAAATCGCAGATCGGAGACAGGAAATGAAAGAAAATGGATATCGGGTATTTATAGGAGAAATGGTTTAGTTTTGTTCCTACATTTCTACTATTTTTTATGGTTTGGAGAAATTCATGTTTGACCGTTAGGTCAACCACTCATCTTTGAAATTTCATCCACATATAAACTAGTAGTGCTAATAATTAGTATTATTATAACCAATTGGTTGTACACCATCAAATAAATACATATATGCAACAATACATGAAATGTAATACTACTAAAATGCATTGTGAGATCTCGAAATAATCAATTCACACATGAAAGTACTAGATTTAATATAACATGGACAATCCTTGAACCCTAACTAGTTAGTACTTGTCGTGGTTGTTGTCGTTTCTCCCTTTGAAACTCCACATGCTTTCTCAACATCTCCAATTTGCTTGCATTCCCCCTTCTCCCTCTCTTCTTCCTTAGCCTTTCCCCATAGCACAAAATAAAGCCCTCCAACTAGGAGAATTGCTCCAATAACACTACATTCCATACAATTACTCATTTCAATCTCATATTTCATTTTACAAGCACAAATTAAAAGGGTTAAAATTGAAACAAAGTTCCTGTTTGTGTATATATACTAGATTGAATAGTAGAAAAATTGATTAGAAAATAGTACCTTCCCAAAGTGATGATCTCTCCCAAAACAAATGCAGATATAATGATTGTGAAAACCATGATCCATGGAGTGGTCATGGATAGGTAAACCGGGCCTTTCTTCTCGACAACCCATGTTTGAAGGTAGAATGTGAAGCCGGTCACTACTATTCCCTGCCAAACAAACCGGCACAACATTTAATCAGTCGATGGGCACGTACATTCATAATTCAATTTTTTACTATTGTTTCGGAAAAAAAAAGAACTTACGCAGTATGCTACGGACAGAAGTCTGATGTTCCATCCAAGTTGCCAATCACTAGGGTCTCTTGTAACAGTAATGGCAACTATAAATGATTGTATTGTGCTAAAAAAACATTGTAGGGTTGTCAACAACAACTTTGATGGGTAACTTTTTAATACTCTCCCCTGTTACAATAAAAATAGGATTAGTATGAGTGACATGATAACAATGGTTAACAGGAAATATTGTCCTACCATATATTCCAAATAATGTTTGTCACATTATTAGTCAATAGTGAATCAACTATATGATTTAATTTCTTTTATTAAAACATATATACATTACGTGCACTGAGAGATGATCGGACCTGTAACACGAGCCAGAAGGCCCAACATAAGTTGGCTAGTAGCATGAGAAATACACCCTTAATCCAAGTGTTTGCAGGGGGCAAATGTGGTTGGATTTGTTGAAGATGGTTGTGAATCAAGTGGTGGTGAAGCAATAACTTCAAGAAAGGGCCTCTATAGAAGGCAATGGTCACTACTCCTCCTATGCAAAGTGTGACTCCACAAACCTTCATCAATCCGGGGCCAGTTCTTATCTTCAGCTTCTCCATCCTGCAATTTATCGATACCAACATTATTTTCACTTCATCAATGCACGTCATGTATATGCACATCATTCTTAAACTAGTAGTTATATTTTGAATTTCTTAGAAAGATGCATGAAAATTATGTTGTTTGCTTTCATGCCTTTTTTTATTTAATTTTTTGTGGGGTTAGTGAATATATATATTGAATGTCAAGAAATTCAGTTAGGCCCATTTTTATGTGTATAAAAAGATATTGGCTTTATTCCAACTTTTGTGACTATAGAATAGAAAAATACTCATGAGATCACAGTGAGGATGACGATTGGAAGAGAGCTCGAATCACTAAATAATAGTGCAATATTATTTACATATGTTTATTAATTTTATTAACCAAAATGTATAGAATATTTAGCTACGTAAGGAGAACATATTAGAAGAATAATTTTATCATCGAATCACCCTTATTTAGTTCTTTCCTATTAGGGTTCTTTCCTATGTAAAAGCCTATAAATAGAAGGTATCATGCACCTTTTTATTGATTCCTCCACTTCATAAAGTTAATTCCTTAGTTAATTGAGTTTAATCAAGTTTCAGGTTAATCAAAGTATTTTAAAATAACTAAATTAAAAAAAAACTTATACTCCATTTCGCAAATAATAAAACAATTTGATAGGCTTCTAGGTTGAATTAATAGAAAGCACCCTTAACCAAAAAATTAACCAAATGTGTTCTCAATTTATTTATTTAGTGTTAGCACATTTAATCATTCAAAAGTTTAGCTTTAATTAGCACCCAAAACTATATATACAACATAATAAATTTTGGAAATGAGATTGAATTACCCTAAAACAACAGCAAGGAAGAAAGTGATAACAGGTAGTGTATTCGAAGTTGCAGCCCCCAAAGATGCTGACGTGTACTTCAATCCCACACCCACTATGTCCAAACTCATTGTAATCCTGCAGTATACATTTAGAGAGAGAAAGTTAAGAAACCCTATATTAGAGAGAGTGAGAGAGAAAAGAAAAACTACACACTAATTAATTAATTAATTACCCAATTAGACTGAGCATGAAAATCTTGATGGAGAGTGAGAGTGGCAATGGTGGAGAAGTTTTCCTGCAATCAAATAAATTTTTAGAGAGAGAAATTAAGTTAAGAATTAAGAAACCCTATTATATTTACGTACCGTTCGAGGGAGATGGCAATGGGGAGAAGGAAGAGAGTAGCAGCAGCTTGTCTGTAGAAAACGAACACAAAAGTGTTCATTCCAACATCAAATGCAAGCTTTGTTACCAAGAAATATCCTGCATATACTAGTTGTATTGCAAGGACTGCCAAAAGGGGCTTCTTTTCCTCCATTCTCTCTCTAAAATATAGAATTAAATTCAAGCTATTTGATTCACAATTTTGGTTGGAATAAGTGTGTGTATAGGGCTCTTAATTCTGTGTGTATATATAGGGATTCTGAGTAAAGAAGCCATGTGATGAATTAAACGGAAGCCACAGAGAAAAAGGTGATGGGTTGGACACTTCATTTTTAATTATTTTATGCCTTCATGAAATTATAAAGGAAAGAAAACAAAACTCATTTAATTTATTATTTTGTTTGACAGTAGAGACTATAGCGATTTCTTGTCATCATATATATAATTAACCAGGGTTAATTAACTAGATAATTTGTAACGACGATAATTTTAATTATTATGGAGCGACTTTAGTTGTTAGAGCATTATTGTTCAAGTTACAATAATTTCAAATCATCTTTTTCTCTAATTAATTTACATACTACAAAATTCGAAATTTTGTTTAAAATGCACGAGTTACGTTTTATGTTAACTAAATATTAATTATAGCTAGCATATAAATATTTAAATATAGGGTTAACACATGTGCGCATATTAAGTTAGGTCATTGCACAATATCAAAACACTACCAAAGAATCTAGCAAATGGGATCCCAAATGACTGGATGATCAAATTAATGTCCCACTTTTTGTATCTCATTATATATATACGTGCCATTATCTTTTTTAACATACTATATTTTTAACTTTTATTCAATTTAAATTTGTATCTTTAGTAAAATTGTGCCCCGACTTAGGGTATGTAATTATTTTTTAAGAATTCATTACCACTGTTTATTAGCTAAAAAATCATAAATAGAGTTGTTAAATTTGAAAGTAATGGATTAAAATTAAACTCACATTTTCACTAAATAATTCATAAATTCCGAATAAAAAGGCCTTTCTTGTTATTTCTCTAATTTTCTTACTTCTTGTCGAATTTTCACCTTTCCTGTTAATAAAAAAAAGTGTGCCCTCTCTTGTCATTTCCTTGATTTTTACGGTACTTTTTATGGGATTTCTTCTTCCTGATATTTTTTGGTGGGTTAAAAAATCCCCATGCTTTGTTAAAGTGGGATAAGATTAGAAAGGTTGATTCTCCAAATGAGGAAATTGTTGGATTTAAATAATAATAGTATAATAAGAAGTGACAATTCAACAAAGAAATTCCATGTCACAACAAAGTAATCACACTTGCAAGTGTTGGCACAAATTTAAAGGGTTGGAGGATAAAGAAATGTTCTGCATGTTCCTCCCTCGTTACTCAAATATACTTTTGACCAACTATTCAAATATCTCTTAAAAAATAAATAAAACTTGCTGCCGCATGTGAGAAGTGAGAACTACTAGTACAAATTAATATATGTTCATTTCAGGCTAATTTGTTGTATTAGTGAATCAACAACCATTCTAATTGAATGCTTAGTTTGACCAGTACACATCAAGTTTCTTCTTTTAGCATTGTGAAAAAAGTTAAAGCCAATAGCTTAATTGGTCGTCAATTTTGAACTTTTAAAAGATTTATTAATATTATCATGAATTGATTATAAAGTGCTATATTTGATTACCTTTTCTTAAAAAAATGGTTCCTCTAAAAAATGCCTTATTAACTTCAAAATAATGGCTTCTAATTAGATGTTAGGAATCAATCAATTTGATACTAATTCTAGTACTTACGTATCGATCTTATCTAACTACCTAAGCACATTATCCTTTAATTTTCGTGTAAATAAAAATATAATTACAATATATTGGATTGTATGCCATCCTTACACGAATTGGTGCACGTGAATTAATTATGCCTAGCCCATATCTATAGGTATATTAAGGAACCTAATGTTAGAATAATTTTTTATCGATTTTGACATATTTAGCATAATAACGTCTTTCTTCACCGACCAAATTCCCCCTCCCCTAGTCTTTAGATATTAGGCAACACACATAAATAATATACTTAATTCATGCATAATTCTTCAATAATTTCCTCCCACATATTCAAAAAGATAAGAGTGTGGGGGTCGGAGAGGATCTACATTTATAACATGCCTATAAAAACCATTGCTCATCACAAAAATATCAATGTGAAATTAATGCCATTTTCTTTAATTCCTTGCTTTCTTTCTTATTTCCTTAGCATGTTCAAAGAAGTAGCAACTCATCAATCAATCACTAGTATGCTCCAAGAAGAGGATAGCTACATTTCATCTTTTTTGAGTCATTATCATATGTAAAGAGATGTTGATAACTCTATCCCTCATTAGGGGCTCCATTCTCCCAACCAATCAAATAGTATCTCGTGTTGTTTTCCATGAAATTTTTTAAAGTTACACGCAAGGATCTTAGCTACATGAGGGGGAAAATAAAAGAGAAAAAGAGAGGGAGGGAAAAAACAAATTTTAATTTCGTGAACCGGCTTCTTGCTTTTTTCGAGCGTGGCGCTTCTTTAAGGTCGGTCGCCCGTCGGTTCAACTAAGCGACGCTGATGAAAAGGAGAGCGAGTGAGAAGGGCCGATAGCTTTTCGTTTGGATGTTACTTTTCTTATGTAGTGTTAGACGTGTGTAGTTTTTAAAATGTGAGAACAAAACATATATATCTCACGTGATCTAATTGAAGTAAAGAATAAAACATAGTGGGATATTTTGCATTAATTTAGTTGAGGTTGGATTTTATGTAAATATTGCAGACAAAACATTACAAGTTTATGAGTCCAACGTTTATGCCTTTATGGTGCGATTAATATATAGTAGGTGGTGGTTTCAAAATGTTTGGAATATATATACGTAGAATCATTCTTTTGTCTAACAAATAATATGTATTTTCAATTAAAGATCTTATATAGGATTCAACTGAGTAAGAGATTGTACCTGCATTAGATTAGCATATATATGGATACTGAAAATGTTGGAAGCAAATAATGCAACTAAGTAAATATTTCTTTTGGTTGTGTTTAATTGCTCAATGCACAATATCTATTATAAAAAATTTAACGTGATAAATAAATTATTTGTTGGACATTATTTGATTTATACTTATAAATTTAAAATAATACTCCCTAGTTAGAGACTGCTTTTATACTTGGGAAGACGACCTCTTTTGTATGTAGTCTGAGTTGTTATGTATGGGTAAGTGGCACCCAATATATGTAGTGTGTGCTGTGATACATGGGTAGGTAGCACCCAATACATAATGTCTATGTTACTATGTATGGATAAGCGGCACACAATAAGGGCATGTTCAGTTTATTGGAAATGCCAAGAAAAGGATCCATATCTGAGATTAATCCAATGTTCAGTTTCACTCACTCAATTGTGCAGGGCCCTGATTATGGGTTGGGCCTTCACTATTCAGCTTCGATATAGAGAAAAATTAATCTTGATGAAAAGGTGGTTTTTGAAATCTGGCTGGGCCCACCAACCCAGAAATGGTGTAAAGATTACATTTTTGTCCCAATTTTTTTCGATTTCCCCCTCTTTTTTATTTGCTACCATGATTTTTAGGGCTCAAATTACCAAAACCCATCCATCGCCGGCAACAAAAGTTGCAGCAACTCCATAGTGGTAGATGCTGCTTTTTCCATCCGCTGATTGTTGCAGATGCAAAAGTTCTCGGTGGGTCTCATATGTGGTTGTCGATTTGAAGAAGGCATGCGGGCTTCGCGTGTGGAATCCACAACCAAGAGGTGGGTAGATCTCATTGTAACATCTCTGACCATTGATTCATACAATTTTGCCTTTTAAATTGAGATGTGTTTTTGATAATGTCTTTGGGTCTACGAAGATGATTTTCTTTCGAGATCTAAATTACCCATATGCTTTTGTTGTTGTGTTGATTTGATTTAACTGAGTATTTTGGTAGGCTAATTGCAAGGAAAACTTCTTGGGTACTACATCGTCACGTCTAAACCAACAAGACGTCATAGAAACTCGACAAGTTTCATCAGTAAGCGCCTGAATTATGGAATGTGTGTATAATGCAGTTTATTTTGTAGAGATCATACATTATTTACATGCTATAATTTTCGTTGATGTTAGTTTTCAATGTCGAACTTGGTAATCATCTCTAATTACTTGCTACAATTAATATATGTGCTTCATTATGTGTGCTTTGTTGGTCAATGATTTACCGAGAGTTGCACCCAATCAATCACTGAATATTGTGCAGATGTTAAGGTAATTTTTTTTATCTAGTACCCAATAAGCAGGATGATCCCCTCTACACCTAACACAACCCGGTTGTATTTGATGCTTGAAGACCTAACGGACATGTACCGTGTGGAGACCACGCTATTAATCATGAAATAGTAGACCAGGCTAGGAGGTACAGTGTTTTGAATAGGATATCGGATCAGATAAAACACCTAGACCGCAACGTACATTGAACTGACGCAGACTGCATTTCGAACCTACGCATGGACCCAAACACATTTAGAAAGTTGTGTCGTATTCTGACTGAAGGTGGTGGGTTGACAGTGGGTAAAGTCATTGGTGTTGAAGAGTAGGTTGCTATCTTTTTAGAGGTCCTTGTTCACCATAAAAAAATAGGATAGTCTGATTTGACTTCAAAAGATCTGGGGCTACTGTTCGTTATTACGTCCATCGGGTGTTGGGTGCCATTCTAAGCCTCCATTATATACTTCTAAGTAAGCCAAACTCGGTCCTCATTGATTACACTGACCACCGCTGGAAATGGTTCAAGGTATGAACTTGTTTCCATGACTGCTTTGAGGCTTTACTTAAATAAAATTACTGCAGTTTATACATAATGAGTGAATTTCACTGCAGGGGTGTGTTGGTGGTGCTCTTGATGGGACCCATATCAACGTGCTAGTTAGTGCTGCAGGCAACCAACACATTCGTTGCCTGCGACCGCAACATGCAATTTGTTTATGCATTACCGAGATGGGAAGGTTTTGCAGGGGATTCATGTGTCCTTAGGGATGTCGTTTCTCATCTGAACGGCCTGAAGATGTCTATTAAAATAATACATATGGCCTGTTGTTTGAGTATGTTGGAAATATGTTTCAGTTTCTGTAAAGTATGTTGACATCGTTCATCTCACATGTCGTTATTATTTATGTGACAATGCATATGCTAATAACAATGGGCACGAGGGACAGACGCTCGCCAAAACCCGAAGGAATTGTTCAACCTGCGACACACGAGAGCGAGAAACGTGGTTGAGCGGGCCATTTGGAAGAATTAGTAATCGAAATCAATTTCCGAGTTTTAAAAATATTTAAAAATAAACTCTACTTTGGGATGAATTAGTCATGACATTAGTTCATAAAAACAGAACTAAATATGATGATATTATGTGAGTACAATTTATATAGAAAATTATAAGCTCTATATGTGCCACGTCCCATGGCGTGTGTCGTGTGGTAATCTCACCAAGTGTAGGAGATTGTCGCGTATATTGCACCCATACTTAATAATCCATATCAGTAATTGGTATGACTTCAAACCAGCAATAATCCATATCAGTAATTGGTATGACTTCAAACCAGCATACTTATTTTAAATAATTGCTCAAATAGGAATGATACGTATAGTAGCTCAAAAGAAGTTAATTTGTCAACACCCAAAAATGGCGGTAAACCACATTGATGATGTGATTAGAGTGGAAATGCAGAGTGAAGTTAATGTGGTTTGCAGAAATCGCAATGATGTTAGGTGGGTAGTTACATGTCAATCCAATTACTAACCCTCATTTAGTTTCTTTGATGGTGCTAGTATTTTGTGTGCAGCTCCACATCATATCCAAAAATACCATTTTCGATCTCCAATAAGTATGACTCCACCCACTCAAGATTCCTACCTCTACAATGTTGTTTGGTCCGCTGCCACCGACTCCATCGTTCTTGACATAATGCTCACCATGAAGAAGGAAACTCGACGGACATGTAACATTTTGTCACGACCGCACTTTGCTAAGGATAGCGAAAGCGGGTAAATCGCGACTAATGGGAGGGATTAAAGAGACGGGGAAAGAAACGGGGAAAGAACTTGTGAATATGCCCGAAGGCCAAGTCGATCATATCATAGAATAGAAGTCAAATGTACCATTACATGGTCTTAGAACTAGAATAAACATTACATCAATAAATCAGAGTTCGAAGGTGAGATTCTAAGATGTCTCACTTCACAAAAGAGCAGCGGAATAAGTCCATACTAGACGACTTCGTGTATGAAGACACGAATCGTGAAAAGATCCACTTGATTATTTAGTAGCATCGACTCCGATCATTTCTCCATCCTCTTGACGTTCAACCTGCACATTTATAAATACATGCAGGGCTGAGTACATGAATACTCAGTGGACACATGCCGAAAACAAAACATACAATATATAGTTGTCATCCATCCACAGTATCGCACGGGGTTTTTTTTCTTAAAAGGCCCGAGCATACTAAATTCTCTGTGAGCTAAAAGTCTGACTGCAGTCTAAGTTCTTTTGGATCCTCGCCTTATCTGAGAATCGTGTACCGTGAAGGTGGCCACCTTCAACGGACACATCGCCGGCCAACAGCTGATGGCTCACGGCTCTCGTGCACATTATTCCGAACAGGATTTGCGGTCCTATTGGGAACCGAATTCGTTAAACTCGGGCTGGCATCGCCAAAACCCACGGGCTATTACCCCAACAGATAGGCCTCAAAACAAACATTTTATGGCATGACAACAACTTTAAAATAATCACTGCTTCATTTTGAGAAAAGATGATTTTTCATAATTTCACAAATATTTGCTTTATATCCACACTATAGTGCTGGATATTAATAGAAAGCCCACCTGATATGCTTATGTCTCAACTCAATTACTCGCTTTGGCCTCACTCGCCCTCGAACAATTTATCCCTTGAAAATAAATAGCGTAGCACGCTAATTAATACTTGAATTATTTCTCTTTAGAAAGAATGCATGCATCCTATTGGATAGCACCTATATCTTAGTCTCGGCCTATAGGATTTTTCTTAATCCTACCTCGGCTTTACTACTCTGCAGAGTTTATTTATTCTCTTTATTAACTTGGAGAAATTCTATTTTTCTCTAACTTAAATATTCGGGCACTTATTAACAAGAATAGGAATTCTTGGAAAGTCTCTTCAAAAATCCTTCTCTTCAGATTTTTCTTAAGGCCGCCCATGGCGTCGCGGGGCGACGCCGGTCGGCTTTCGCGTCTCCCACCTAAATACTTTCCTTTCTCGAAGTTTAAATAATTTATTTAGACATTTATTTCTCGACTTGTGAGCTCCAACCCAAATATTTTCCACCTCCGGAAACTTAGTAATTATTTGGGAATTAATTTATTGCTCCATCTCAAATCCTTAAATAAATTCCAACTCTTCATAATTAATTTCTTGGCTCAAAGTCCACTGCATTCACTTACTTAAATACTAGAGCCCAACTTAATTAAATTAAAGTCTCTTCTTACTGGCCCAACTCCTCAATTTACCTATCTCGGCCCAATCAACTCAAGTGGCCCAACAAGATAGAAATGGGAACCCAAAATACTCTTCTCCCATCGCCATTCCTTGAAATCGAAAATGGAGAACCGACAGCGGTGGCTTCCTCTCTCTCGCCCGATTCTCGGCGAAGTCGCCGTCCCCTGCGTCGCCGACGTGCCTCCTCACCGATTCACATCTCAATCCTCAACGATCCGCCATCCCTTCACTTTCCCCCAAATTTTCGAGGAGCGAAGGAGTAGTGGTGCTCTGGTTTCAAATTCGGCTTCTCCGGCGGTTCATGCCAAACGCCGGCACCGCCGGAGGATTGTGGAGTTTCGCCAGCGATTGCCCACGTGCCGATCTCCACTTCGCGCCGCGAGTCGCGGCTCTCTTCCTCTCGCCGCTCGTCGCTCGCTTTTCAGGCCAGCACCGCCGTCGTCGCCGTCGTCACGCCGCGCAGCTCCGGCGTGCAGAGGCGTTGCCCGCGTCGCCTCCCGCGGCAGGGTCGCCGATCGATGGGGAAAGGCATCGCCTTTCGTCCTCCGCCAAGCGTGGAACCCGAACCTAGCATCACCCCCGCCGTCAGCCGTGGCGAGTGACGCCGCCGGTCGATCCTCCCTTGCTGCGCCGGCGCTTGCTTCCTCGCCGGTCCGCCTCCCCGTCTAAGCTAAGTCACCCTTCCCTTTCCCCTTTACTCATTCCTTTGAGTTATGGCAGTGAGTGCTTGATGGAAAACTTGATGGGGCATTTGTTGTTTTCATAGATTAATTCTTGAGAGCTTATGGGATTGGTGATTTGTTGTTGTTCTTGCGATACACGTTGTTGGTTCATGACTGCTTTAGCTACTGCCTTGATGTTGTCCTATGAATCTAAGTTCTCATGACTTGCTCAAGCTATTGTGCAACACTATTGATCTAAATTCTTGGCTAAGTGTTGGTAACTCTACATGATGCAAGTTTGGTTGTTGGTGTTGAGGTACTTACCTCACTTGGTGGTTCCTCTTGCTTGTTGGCCGCCCTCCTTGCTCCTCTTCCACTCCTTGTTGGTTTCGAATTTTTGTGGAGGAAGAGAAGGCAGGGGCTTTCCTTTATGTAGCCATGGTTCTTGGCTTTTTTGGAACTGTTCTTGGCGGCTCCTAAATTGATATGGGGCTGCTATTCTTGAGCTACTAGTTGGCTCTCTTTTGAGCTTTGTGACTATGCTTTTCATGCCAAATTGATGCAATTTTTGGATGACATCCTTGGCTGTATTTTCAGCCTTGGTGTAAGGAGGGATCTTGCTTACTCCCTTTTAGGCCTAGATGATGACTTCATCCCTTGTCTACTATTGTCTCTATTGCTCTATGTGGAGAATTGGGGATGTCTCGGTCCTTGGGCATATTTTTTTTTGATTCCATGGCAGCAATGTGATGTCTTGATCATCACTTATACCTTATTGGTGAAAGCCAAAATCCTTGCTCTTTTATTGGAATTTTTTTAACCTCTTTGGTGGCTATTTTTTTGTAGGTTTCTTTGGTGTAGCTTGGCTATCAAGGTGGTGTAGAAGTCGAGAGAGAGGAAGAGATGATCTTCCTCAAGATCCTCATGATCCTCTTCTTGGAAAGATCCAAATGTTGGTTTGGAAACCATAGTCATACTTTCCATTTTCATGTAATTTAGAGTCTCTAGAGAAGAGTTGTAATATAAGAGTGTATTGTCACTTTCACTTATGTAAGTACTATGTGAATAAATTCTTCGACATTCTTGTGTAATTTGTTCCTCAATTATTTATCTAATAAAAGCATAGCTTTACTTTTATCCTTGACACAAAATTTCTTTGCACTTTATTTCATCCACGAAAAATACTTGCATTACTCCAAATTCGAAAATTACAACCACGACTACGATTACACAGCTTCTAAAAAGGAATTAATTAAGCTACTAAATCCGATTTATCTCGAAAGAAGGGAACGAAATTCCGGGGCGTCACACATTTTCCCGTCTTGGTTCTTGATGACCGCCGCACAAGAGCTCCAGACTAGAGTGGGTATTGTTGTCACCGAGGATGAGTTGGCCAAAAGAATGGTTATAATGGTTATAATGCACATGCTTTATTGTATGCTCAAAGTTGTGGTAAAGACGTTTGGAGCACAATGGGATCAGGACAACAAAATTATCGTCGCTAATGACGAGGTTTGGGTGAAGATCATGAAGGTGCTCTTGCATTTAATTGTGTTTATCATGTTGTTATGTTGATGATTTCATCTATTTAATTTTGTTTTTTGGTGTGTGGTAGTATGATTGGTTTGTCAGCGCGTACTATCACCACGACGAGCCTGAATATACGAAGCTAGCATTCTTGTTTGGCTTAGCAGATGTGAAGGTCGAGCATGATGTGAAGGTGGAGCGGCAAAATGAGGTTGTCATACGTTCAAATGACACGGACAAGTTTCCTAGTGATGATCCATACACCATCAAGACTACTGAGGTGAATGAGGAGGTGAACTCTCCGGACATATTCCCCCCACTACCGGTGAGCCGCAAACTATTTGATGATGTTCCTCCACCGAACGACAATGAGTTCACCACCGACCAAGGCATATGCTTCATAGACTTTGCTCCCGATGGACAGCTTCACACACGCTTTGAAAAGAGTCGGTCCTTACCTCCGCCTCATGCTATGAAGGCATCTTGTCCCGATGGTGCGCTAGGTGAAGCTGGCCCCTCAAGCAAGTCAACTCATGCTAGCTCACTCTCTTCAAAAAGTTTTAAACCTAGTGGCGGAAATAGCTGCAAACGAAATGAAAATTGGAATTGACGCCACCACCGACTCCCTTACCAAAGTTGGCAAGGATACAGATGATACTGTTGTGGACAAGGTAATTGTAGTGAGTAATGCTACCATAAAAAAGACGATAGGGGTTGATGTTGATCGAGAGGCTATTGAGACAACAATAAAAGCTGTTTTTGGATTAGCTAAAGAGTGTTACTTTTGGCTGGAATATTAAGATAAGATTGTTCGACCATTGTACCGGAATATGCGCTTGGGCAACTACACTCTTCATGTTGATAAAGGTGCGACTATTAGAGTTACAATTTGAGTTTGGGCGCTATTCAGGCGTACCACATGCCAAAACGTTTTACTGGGATGATGGTTTTTGTGAGTTCCTTGGCATGGGATTGAGCGTTTGAGGCAGACCGTTGGGATCCCTACTAAATATGCCCATTTTTACTCTGATCTGGTCCCAGGGTTCAATTATGCATGTTATCGGTCGTGATTCAAGTCTGAAACTGAAACTGAAACTGCAGGGATAACAATTAAACTTGTCCATATTAACTTTTGAAACAGTAGTTGGTCGCAATTATGAATGTTATCGGTTGTGATTCAAGTCTGAAACTGCAGGGATAACATGAAAACTTGTCCATATTAACTTTTGAAACAGTGGTTGGTCAGATGTTGTTCAATATTTTTGCAAAGATGCATAGTATTAGTCACTCTAAAACTTTTCTATTTTCTCACTTTATGTACCTATTTTCGAAAAAAAAACTTGTGCTAGCTCATGCGTATCGAACTCACCAAAACCTTGATATCCTCAAAATGTAAGGCATCCGTAGGTTGTTGAAGGGGTAAGGAAGTAAGTCCAATAACTTCACTGATAGTATTATGTGGATGAGGACTGCTTTAATTTGGTTTTGAAGGCCCTAGAAATGTAGGAACTATGGTGCGTGTTTTACAACTTTTGTTGTTGTTGGTCGACAACTGATGCATCACATCATGGTGTTAATTTTCAACCTTGTAATATATACTGGTTTTTTTAAACTTTTGTTATCGGTATTAGTGGCTGCACTGAAAAATATTTGGGCATTAATCTCAATGTCGTGTGTGAATATACATGAAAACCATTCGCCTCCACCAAAAAAATGTTAATAACTACTATATTTACATTCAATAGCATCCATCTTCGTAGGCTACAGAAAATGATAATATTGATAAGGATCATTTATATATAATTTAGGTACAAAATATGTTGGGGGCTTTCAGAACCGGGTAACAATTCCATAAAATGAAAGAGGCCCCAACCAGCTAGATGATTCAATGTCTACCAAAATATTCACAGCTGACACATGCACTTGCTGCCACAATCACATATAATATAAAACATACTCCCTCCGTCCATAAAAAATAGATCACACTTACCATATTTGGCCGTCCACAAAAAATAGATCACAGCCATTTATGAAAGATTCCCTCTTACTTTTTCTCATTCTCTCTTACTTTTTTCTCCTTCTCTCTTCTTTTTCTCATTCTCTCTTACTTTTTTTCTCTTCTCTCTAACTTTACCAATTCTACATTAAAACTCGTGTCATACACAAAGTGATCTATTGTTTATGGACGGAGGGAGTATTATAGTAGACCACACAGCTTCACTTCAATTGCTGAATCACCCAAGTACAAGGCTCTATTAGATGAACATTTTCACATATCCAAGACGAGCGGATTCTGGCATATCCATAAAGAACTACAGACGCTCTGTGATTTCTCACTAAGAATGTCACAAAGTTCATACCTTTCTACAAGTGTTAGTCCATCAATGGTGCCGAGTTTATCAAACACCTCCATCTGTGCCTTGCCCATGTCAAACTCGTACCAAATCCTAGCAGCGATAACCTCAAGGTGGGAGTTAGTCTAAACATGAAGGTTTGCAAGAAACTTCATAAATTCAACATCAGTGGAGACGCTCTTCCGCTTAGGAGTTTTTCGGAGTGGAAGTGCGGCGCTAATCAGTACCTGAGCTCAACTTTTGCAGATCAGGTTGTTCCCCAATTGGAGTGCTTTGTTCAGCCAGGATGTCGTCCATACAATGGTGGTAATCATTTTCGTTGCACTCACTTCCCAAGGTTTCTTGGGGACGAGCTCACGCAGCAGCATCAGCGAAGTCTTCAGCCGTATTTCCATGTGCTCAGTCCTTGCCAAAAATAATTTTCCATGTCTCCAAAAGGGCCAAGACTTCATCTGCATGAACTTGGCATGCTTGTCAGCCTACACACACAGAGGGATTATACATTCAACTAACCACAAGCAAAAAGTTAAACCTAAATCGTATTCAAATGCTCATTAGCAACGAGTTAAGGAATAGCACATTCAGAATTTGCTCCCAATGTACATCATTACAGTCAATTTTAAAATCCCCATGTGGATTGAAGCCAACCCCAGTTCGTGCCAAGAAATTTTGGAAGTAACATGTGGTGTACCCCTGAGATCCGAGTTGGGGAATTCAGCGCGAATATGGTATTTGATTTTCAAGAGATAACCAGCGCGAAACCCATTGTCCGATTTCCAATCCCGGGCAACGAGTTCAGCCAAGGTTGTTGCGAGTATCTCTTCCTCGCGTAATGTCCAGATCATTCGTGAACGATCGCCCTTCTTGAACTTCGCCATCGCCCGCTCAGTTTCACCTGCTCATTATAACATTTACACATCAACAAGTCAACATATCAAAACCTGAATAATCATGATACATCTGAGTTATTGTTTCGTATTATGAGATAGAACAAATCGTTACTACCAGAACCGATCCCAGAGCTCACGACTACACGATTCATGATAGACATTTTGCTGCAAAGAAATTACAGTTAAAACCCCAGCATAACACAAACAGCGGATTGGACGAATGCATATTGCTGGCACTTATTTGAATTCGTACCCAGAGTCACAAATGTCAAAATTTAGGGCATCGATTTGAAAAAATGAATTGAAATAAATTAACTTGAAATTTTGTAGTCAACCTTAACCAATAGGTATAATCCAAGATTAACATCATAGAACTCAAGAAATGTTGATTATCAAACACAAATGAGTAAGCAAAGTGTGGTGATCAAACTTCCGGAGAGGGAATTGAACGGGGAGGGGGGAAGATTAAGCTAAAATCAATAGGATTCGCGCATACCTTGGTGTGGTTTGAATCTCGGCTTTGATCTCCTCAGGGACGTTTGAAGAGCATCTGTCGCTGAAAATTTAGAAATTTGCCGCCCAATTTTTTCACTTTAGCGGGGAAGATGAGAATTATTCAATTGTTAGATGGGGTTAAATTGGTCAAATTGTAATAAGCACTTATTAAATGAATTATTTAATTCACCAAATCTGGTGTTATTCCTTGAAAACTAAACCCCTAATAATCTTCCTACGGCGGGCCATGATGCTTCAAATCTAATGTTGTTATGAAATATTGGATATTAAATCAAACAATTAATATTATCACATATTCTACCCCACAAAATACATGTCTTGTTTTTTTAAACAAGCTCGTCGTCTATTATTAATTTATTTACTGTTACAAAACCTTTTCGACCACAAGGCCTAGGTTTATCATGCATGCATGACTGATATCTCTTGATGGAATTAACTTGTACTGTATTAATTATTTTGAGAAGTCTTGGAAATCAAAGTAGTTTATGGATGCATATTAATTACCTTAATAAACTAAAATTTGCAAATTGTTGGTGCAACTATATTGGTACGTACCAAGTGATATTATTATAATTATCGGTTATCACAGAGGCTACAATGACTTAAATATACTTAGATCTTGAACCACTAAAACTTATAATTTGATACAAATTTGTGTTTTGTGGTTGAAGGCATACAATATGTGAAAACTAAGTGGGAAATAATCAATACAAGAAAGTAGAAACATTTGATATTAGTAATACAAATTTGATCATTGTGCTTTTTCTGATATGTTTTACGTATAAAGGCATTTTTGGCCTATAACTATTTAATAAAAAAAAATTTGCAAATTGTTGGTGCAACTATATTGGTACGTACCAAGTGATATTATTATAATTATCGGTTATCACAGAGGCTACAATGATAAATATACTTAGATCATGAACCACTAAAACTTATAATTTGATACAAATTTGTGTTTTGTGGTTGAAGGCATACAATATGTGAAAACTAAGTGGGAAATAATCAATACAAGAAACATTTGATATTAGTAATACAAATTTGATCATTGTTTACTTTTCCTGATATGTTTTACGTATAAAGGTATTTTTGGCCATAACTATTTAATAAAAAAACAAATTGATTGGTTCAAATTTTATATAGAGACTATGTTGTTTGCAATTGGTGAGGAAATATATTCCAGATAAGTGGAATTTATCCAAATATATAGGTTGATTATGAGAGATTTAACCATATATAACTAACGATATTATCAAATGACATATGTATTATTTACATATTAAAAAATTAATTTTAAAAATTTGCATGGTAAATTATGAACCACTAGATCCTAGCTAGAAATTAGTGGTTTGATAATAGTTAGCAATTACTCGCATATCCCTATATATATAACTAAGATCAATTCTTAATTATTAAATTTGAATTTCTAAGGATTGAAATAACGCCAAGTGGATTATATTTTAAATTTTAAAAAATTATTAAATAAATTTGAAAGGGTAATGATATTAATTCTTATATATATAATCATTTTCTCTCTTCTCAAATAATTATCTCAAAACCTTAGGACATGTTCGGTTAACATGATATAGGCAAAAATAGGTCCATTTCTAATGAATTCTGGTTGTTCACTTACTTAGATACAGATGAAGGCCTGCACCTGCACTGGTCCCTTAACAATTGGGCTTATGTAACTAGTTTGAGGTGGTTTTGTAGTCTTACTTCATCAGATATCAAGAGTAAACAATTTGAAGTTACTAATATATCCCCAACCACTTACTCCCTATTCTTTTCGCCCATTAACCCTTATTGTGGATTGTTTCGTCATTTTATTTTTCAATTCCTCCCAAATACAGATTAACCGTCCAAAACTGGACAAGAAAAAACCACCCAATTTCAAAAATAGTTAGCCGAACACATCCTAAATTTTCAAAAGTCTCTCTATTTAAATTATTTTTTCAAAAAAAAGTACTATATCAAATTAAAGGAATTTATTAGGTACCTAATGAGATGTCAATTGGTTCGGACGGTGATGGGATGGTGAAATTAGATATTTTTATTTTGATTTTTCGTATATGTTGATAAGCAGTTTTATTTCAACAAATGCATGAAAAAATATCAACATAATGTATGTATAATATTAATATACTTGTGCTGATATATTCCTGTATTTGTGTTGAAATATTCATATCATTGTATTAATATTTTTAATACACTTTTAAAATCACAAAAACTACTGAATATGGTGTAGTTTTTAACAAATTGATGACTTTATTCTTTGTTGATATTTTTTCTACTTTTTATTAGAATCCGTAAACTTTAGTCTTAATCACTTATTTTAAGATTTAATAGTGTAGGATCGGTACTAGTCATAGTAGAATACTAATATATGCGTTTTAACATTAGCCTAAATTTGTTACCCAGGTTCGAAATCGTACTACGTGCTCCATTTCTGTAGCTACTCTTGTTTCTAGTTTTTTAAATGATTCATATTTTTCACTTTTATAGTAAACTTTATTTTTTCAAATGACATATTTATATTAGTCTTTATAATTTTCATTCTCTTCAAAATAATGTGATTGAATTACTTTTTATTTTTCAAATTTAGAATTACAATTTTATATCAATTCTTAATTTTATCAAACAAAAGGTTTTAGAATATCACAATATGATAATTACAATTTATTTATATAGAACTACGATTACGATACAATTGCAAGTCTATTAGTATAACAATTAGTATTTGATTTGAATAAAATTATTTGAAAGATAAACAATAGAGTGAACTATAAAAATGGTCCTTAGACTATGAGTTTATCTCGCTCATAGTCCCTGGACTTTAAAAATATCGTCAGACATCCCTGGACTAAGGGTTTATCTCGAAAAATGGTCCTTTTTTTATTGTTTTCGGTTGAAAATACCCTTTTGGGGGATTTGAGCAGTTTGGTCTTTTTACACTTTTAACATTTTAAATTTGATATTATTTCAGTTATGTACTAAATCTGATATTATTTCAAAATTAATTTCTTCTTCCCTTTTGTCATCCTTCACTTTGTTTCTTTATTTCAATATTAAATTTAATTTTATAAAATTAAGTTTTAAATTTTAATTTTTAAATATCAATAAATTTTTTTTAATTAAAACTATTAATTCATGGACACTATAAATATTGATTAAAACTATTAATTTTTGTTATTTAATATAATATTCAGCTGAATTGAAGAATTACAGAAAAATAATATTAATCATGATGGAAAAATAAGAGTTATTCTATTTAGCCTTCGTTCGGTTGTTATAATTTCTTGTGATTATATATTATGAAGTTGACTAAAAATTTGATCCTACTAAAAATTTTATATACGAGTATTTTTGTTGAAATTTTCTAGTAAATTTTTATTGTTATCAAATTAATAAACGAAAATTATATTAGTCTTATATTAGATGCATATTTATTTTAGAATAATTTGTGTTATATGATCTATTTATGATTAAAGCTATTAAATATTGATTAAAACTAAGGCGTTGTCGTACCTTATTGATTATATATTAGACACTATCAATTATTGATTATGACTATTAATTTTTGTTATTTAATAATTTTTATAATTAAAAAAAATAATTGATATTTAAAAATTGAAATTTAAAATTTAATTTTGTAAAATTAAATATAATATTGAAATAAAGAAACAAAGGGAAGGATGACAAAAGGGAAGAAGAATGATAATTTTGAAATAATATCAGATTTAGTACATAACTGAAATAATATTAGATTTAAAATGTTAAAAGTGTAAAAGACCAAATTGTCCAAACTCCCAAAACCTCTCAAAAGGGTATTTTCGACCAAAAACAATGAAAAAAGACCATTTTCGAGATAAACTCTTAGTCCAAAGATGTCTGACAATATTTTTAAAATCCAAGAAAATAGGTGAGATAAACCCATAATGCATGAAACATTTTTTAGTTCACTCTAGACAATAGTAGGCCCAAATATTTGGTACAGTTCCATGAGAGTATATTTTGATACTTAGCTAAAACATTCACTATTATAATTTTATTAGTATTTTATTCAGCCAAGTATAAACTAGTATTGGGATAGTAGTATCTAAAATAGTTGTCAATTTACTAATAGCCTACTATACATATATAATATGAGTCATGATGAATTGCTAAATTTTTTTTAAGTTAGTCAATTTTATTAACTCATTAACGCAGTGTATTAAAAATGTCAATATAATGATATTAAAATATTAATATATAATTTTGTTGACATTTTAATGTACTGTGTTGGCATTTTAATGTCAACGTGTTAACATTTTTAATACACTACGTTGACAAGTTAGAAGAGTTAGCAACTTAAAAAGTTAGGAATATAACATACCCCTAATATAGTACTCCCTTTGTCCTACATAAACAGTCACACGTCACACTTGCGTTTCTGCACTCGTTTTGTAAAAATAATAATAAATAGTTAAACTGGAAAAATAGTAAAGTAAGAGAGGGAATAATGTAAAGAAGACTCTTCTCTACCTTATTCTCTCTCTTATTTTACAGTCTTCTTTACATTATTCCCTCTCTTACTTTACTATTTTTCGACTTTAACTATTTATTACTCTCTCCATCCACGATAAATAGAGCACATTTGCCATTTTTGGTTGTCCACAAATAATAAAGCTTATTTATAAAAGGAAAGTTTTCAACAACTTTTCTTACTTTTTTCTCTTCTTTCTTACTAATAATATGAACCTCATATTTTATTATTACTACATCTCTATTATTTTTTTTTCCTTCGCTCTTACTTTACCGATTCCATATTAAAACCTTTGTCATTTACAATGTGTCCTATTTTTCTTGGATGGATGGAACATCATTTTTACAAAATAAGTGCAGAAACGCAAGTGTGACAGATAATGCGGAACGGAGGGAATATACTATTGCACATTTACAATGTGAAAGCAAAATAACTCAAAAGCTTGATTTGAACGGTGAATCAATCATCGAGAGCTTAAAAAAATATGGAGTGGTTAGGAGTGTGATTGGGAGGAATTTGTTTTGTCATTCTAAGTTAAGTTTGTGATGTGGGATCGATAGAACAATTCTTGTATAGATTTTTGGGTTATATTTTTTTTATACATTTAAAAAGACTAAAAAAAAAGTTAGAAATAACGAGCATTCTAACGTATAAAAAAGATTCGACGTGCTACCAAAAACAACAAAGTAACTATTGACAAAAAAAAGGTTACAAAACCAAAAAAAAAAAAAAAAACTTGGGTTATACTCCCTCCGTTCCATAGTAATGGAGGCAAAACTTTTTGGCACGGAGATTAAGAAAAATTATGTTAGGTGAATTAAGTAAAGAGAGAATAAAGTGGAAAATGAAAAAGGTAGAGAGATGAAGATAGAAAAAAGTAAGAGAGAGTAAAGTAGATGTGGAAAAAATGTGTTGACTTTTACTAAAAAGGAAATGACTCTATTACTATGAAACGGACGAAAATAGAAAAACGTTGTTATTACTATGGAACGGAGGGATTACATATTAATTGTAAGCTTGTGCAACAAGTGAATAAAATAGTCTAATCGAAGCTTCAAAGCATCTCTATATATGACAAATTTCTTGGCCAAATAATTTTAATCTACATGAAACAGAAACTTCAAGAGGGAAAGTCATGTAGAGGATTCTTGTGGACAACCTGGATAATATTGACCAGGTAAAATAAGAGCAATACTATAAATGAAGCTATGTAATTTTTTTTATTAAATCTTAAATGAAACAAAAAAAATCCGAGTGAATGGAATGGGAAATGAGTTCCACTTTTGAAATACTTCACAAAGTTCCATAACTTCTAGCTCCAAGAATGGATCTCATGATTCATCAAGGGGTAATAGCGCAGTTGGCAGCGCGGAGCTGTAGTGACCTTGAGGACACGAATTCAAACTCTGTCACCCGCTGGAATACTGTTAGTATGTCTTGAATCCGTTATAGTTTGCCGCTAGCTAGTCAGTGAGTTGGGGGGTCAAGGGGGGCGACGCCCCCTTGCCATGGGGTCCGGGGGCGCGGAGAAGCCCCCGCGCCCGACGCTATGACATGTTTATGTTTTAGGTCATAATTTTGTATTGCCCTAGCCCGTCGTCTGTGTGCCTATTTATATAGAAGTAGAGCGCATAACTCTGTAATCTGAAAACACTCTGAATAATATCTGTTCTCCGTTTCCGCCCGTGGACGTAGCCAACGCAACGTTGGTGAACCACGTAAATCTGTGTCTTCTTTACGTTTCTGTTTATCTCGATTACACAATTGTTCTATTCTGTCACAGCAAATACTCTGAGAACATGCAAACCCAATTGACCAAGATTAATCGAATTCCGACAAAGACAGATTCAATACACTTATACACCCGTTGTCAAAACAAAAAATGAATCCCCAATACAAGCTGATTACACTCGGCCCAAATATCAAATAAGCTATTTTTTTTGTTAAACAATATGATAGCTTCTACAAGCTGATTAATGGCGTATTACGTAGCTTCAACAAATTCTTTAACCTACAACTAAATGCAATCTACAACCTGCGATCTATTTTTATATAGACACGGTATACATGTAATTCAACCATATTTTAAAATTAAAGAACTACATAGTCTATAATCTAATTGAGATTAGAGACCAACAACGAGACTAAATAGTTCATATACTAGTAGTAATAATTTTTTGCAGTTCAACCGAAAATCAGCCAAAACAAAAAAAGTTAAATTAAATGAAAATGATTAATTAAATGGAAGAGAGAAATAAAACTCAAATTCCATAAAATGCCCTCAGATATTATGCTCAGGGCCGGTCGCATCGATAGACTAATCAGTAAATATTACTTATTCGATACCCATTTCAGTCAAATCACAAAAAAAGATAATATCACGAATTTGTTTAAAATAATTGAAACTGTAAAATAAGTATATGTATTAAAAAAAATAGAAAAGAAAATTAGTTCTTCTCTTACCTCTTCTTTCTGAGAGAAATTACAAGATTTGATTCCACATTCAATCTCGCATTTACGACGTCGTTCCACGTGCGCTCCAAAAATCCTCTCTTCAGATCTGCTGATGTAATAACCCTTCCAATTTACCCAATTTGTTGCGATTCGTGATTTTTCCGATTGGCAGAGAAGATCTATGGATTCGGATGAATTCCGATCGATTTTGTCGAGATCGGGAGTCGGAATTTGGGCGCTGATTGACGCGGCGATCGGAGTCGCCAGCTCCGACTACGGCGAGGAGCTGCGCAGCCGGAGAGACGGAATCGTCGAATCGCTCTACGCATCCGCGGGGCAGCTGTGCCGCAGCTGCGGCGGCGGCGGCGGCGGAGAAGCCGATCAGGATCACCGATTTTGCAATCGCGGCAGCAAAATTGATTACAGCAGCGACGACGTTGACCACAAGGATAATGATAGCAATAAGAAGAATAGCGTTGCTGTTGATGATGATAGGAATATGAATGCGGATTTTGGTAAGACTGCGTTGACTCCGGATTCAGATCATCTGAATCTTAACGACGAAGAAGGCGAGGTCGATCCGTATGCTGGATTGTTTGATGACGATGAGCAGACCACAATTTTCAGCATCAAAGAGCAGCTCGAGGATCCACAGCTGGTTAATTTTTAGCTTTATGTGATTTTCCACTTTAGCTTTGATCGGTTAAATTCTTAGCTTATTTTTTAGTTTTGGTGTGTAGAGTGAAGAAGCTGTGGTGGAGTTGCTGCAGACTCTTGCAGATATGGATATCACATTCCAAGCTCTCAAGGTGGAAATCAATGTTTATTTCTAGCTGAAGAAATATCAAAATTGGATAAACTTATCCATTTAATAGTGTTCAAGGATGAAAAAAGAAAACTGTGCTTGATTTTATTTGTAGGATACTGATATAGGAAGACATGTGAATCGACTGAGGAAGCATTCTTCGAGTGAAGTTCGTAGATTGGTGAAGCAGCTTGTTAGGTTCTCACTTTCCCCCAAAGAACTAAAAAAGCCCTTTTTGGGGAAGAAATAGAGTTTTTAGAGCTTGATTGAGTTTAAACTTGTGTTTCTTGTTTTGGAAATTTGGTCTTTTGTGTATTTGAATGCAGAAAATGGAAGGAAACTGTGGATGAATGGGTTAAGGTGAACCAGCCACAAGCAACTACTGCAAATCTCATTGGTAAAATTTTCTCTGTTTCAAAATTAGAAACTTGTTTCTATGTATAGTAGTGACTGTGGATAAGCTATGTTAGTAAACTATATTAGATAGGAATAGTTTGTGTGGATGAATTAATATGAAAGTAAAGAAGAGATTCATTATGTTGATATATTGGTGGTGGTGGTCGTGGCAGCTGATGTGGACTCACCTCAGCAGAACATACCCAAAAATCAACAAAATGGCCATCACCAGGTGAATTGATAATCGTTCCACTCTCTTAAGTTTTTGGAGAAAAATCAGAAAATAAAAGATAAAAGGAAACAGAAATGAGAAAAGAATGCAGAAAGGGAAAAAACCGCCTTTGTAGCATATCTGTTGTGCTCCTAAAGTTTCTTGGTTTCTTTGTCGCAGGTCCCCGATTTTGGGTACTCCCCAAATCCCCGGAGTGAGTACTGAGCTTCTTAAACCAGTATTTTCCTTTTTCAGGTTGAGTAGTTTTCAGACATTATTTTGTTTTTGTTAGATGGGGGTCCGACTCCAGAAAGGAATTATGCGGAATATGAGCCGAAACCTAAGCCATCTCCATCTGCAGCAGCTCGGAGGGAAGCTCCATCAAGGCCTCCACAATCAGTTTCTAAATCTTCCTCTGCTCCCCCTCCTAATGTACCAATTTGAATCTTTTACTATGTCTTTTGATTCTTTCTGATCTTATTTAGTGATTCATATGTGGTTTTTGTTTGGAATGGGAAGCAGAAATTCCGATACTCTTCAATTCTTTACATTGTGGAATTCACACACTTTGAATTGATGATTTGTTCTGACTGATGTAATGTGATTTTGTAGAGAGCGCAAAGGGAAACTGTTGTAGACGACGAGAAGCTGAATTCAGCAAGAAGACGGCTTCAAGAGAACTACCAAGAAGCTCAGAATGGTCTGGTTTCTGATTTGTAACTTGGAAACTATAATAGTTGTAGTAGTAGTATTAGTAGTAATGCTTATGCTAATCCGATCCTGATGCATTTTTTTACTCATGAAGCCAAGAAGCAACGAACGATCCAGATGATGGATATTCATGAGATCCCTAAACCAAAGAACACCTTTTTTGCCAAGAACAAGGGTGGCTTTCAGGGGAGGCACCATCGATGATATGCTATTTTTGTCGTGATCTTCTTCTTTCCTTTCCGCATTGTACCATAAAAATGGGATGCCAATTATCCGAGGGGCCTCCAAAGAAGCAGTTGGTTCGCCTCTCGGGCAACATTTCGTGTTTATTACAAACAAACAGAAGTTATATATGAACTGGTGATTTTGGAGATTGAAATAGTGGTACATGTCTGTCTTAAAAGCTTTTGGTTGACGAATGTTAGGTTTAGCTTTTGCAATTATAGAATAATAATAGACGTATGTCTAAAAGTATATTGACATATTAGAGAGAAGAAGTAGTAGGTATAATTCATTATTTCACAAAGTACAAAAATACTAGTACTATAATACAAGAGATTAAATCAGATTAGGTCATATAACCAATGTGAGATAAGGCTACCAAAGGAAGAAGACGATAAGGTTCTTTGATATATACTCCTTCCGTTGTCATTAAATGTTCATTTTTTCTTTTTCGTCCGTCCACTAATAAATGTCTCATTTTACTTTTACCATTCATCAAGTGGTCATCATATTCCACTAATTCACTACTCACATTTTATTACAAAATCTAAATAAAAAATATGACCTACTTTTCATTAACTTTTTTCCCATTTTCTTTAACAAAATTAAATAATTTCTTAAAATATAAATCGATTAAAATAAGACATGACGAAGGGTGTACAAGCTAAGAAGGACTCGATTTTATCCAATGGATTCTTAGCGAGTTCAACAAGGCCTACACATTTTGGGTTGGAAGGGAAGAAGAGGGAATCCACTTATACAGAATGGAACTCCTATTAGTAGTAAGTACTATTATTTTAAAAAGAATTACACCTCTAATAAATTCAATCTAACTCATATAGTTGTATTAGTATAAATTCAACTTAAGTCATCTTTAATAAACATAGATCTAACTAAGCTCTAAGGAATCTATTTTTAGAGTCCGCATATTGAAAAAACATATTTTAAGTTGCTTTGTAACGTATAATTTTATTCCCTGGGCAAAGAAAAGTAGGTTGTGGGACGGTTGTTTCGAGATTCTGAAGGGATGGTGGTAGCGGCGATGTGCGGACAGGTGGGAAGGGTAGCTGACCCTTCTATGGCCGAGCTTCTTAGCTTGAGAGGTGTTGAGTTGGGTCAAAAGAGAGGGATGGAATGAGATGGAGTTTGAGGTGGATACCCAAACGGTAGTTCTCGCGGTGACAGGGGTACAGAAGGATGAATCCATCTTTGGGGCAGTGGTAGGAAATTGTCGTCAGCTTTTGAAAGAGGTATCTGGATCCTCTATGAGGTTTGTAAGGTGATCAGCGAATCAAGTTGCTCATACGCTTGCTCGGGCATTGGGTCTAATAGCAAGATTGGTTAAATTGCATTCCAATTTTTATTCTCAATGTAGTCGTAATGGATTTGATTGAATAATATATTACATTTGGGGTAAAAAAATTAAAAATAAATTATTTATCACATGATTTTTTATTTTCTTTTTTTTTTTTATTATATGCAAAGGAAATCGTTATTCTAGATTGTAGGCTAAATGTCATATTGATAATAAAAAAATCATGCAGTAAGTTTTACGGGCTAAATAAATCTATTCTACAATCTATTCAAATGATTTGGAGAATATTAATAGAAGTGAATAATGCTAAGTGATGAAAGATAAGTGAAAACGGAACGCAAATTTGCAACTAAAATGATGTTACTATTAAAAATAAATTATTTTCAAGTTTTTCATTTTAGTAGATGTATTTTGTATGAATATATTCACTTTATAAAAAAATCTAACTTATACTTTAGGCTCAACAGTATCATTTAGAATCCGTACATTGTCTATCCATTAATGTACAGTGTTTATTTCCAAATAAAGTTTATGTCTACAGATTATTCACAGTTAATTCTCTAATTTTATAAGTCTCACCCTAAAGTTAAAATTTTTTTGTTTTAGATGTGTTTCGATTGTCTATTGGGAAGTTTTACAATCACTTCATAGTGAAAAGTTTATATGGTGTGGTGATTTTTTATAGATAATCATTTGAGAAAAAGAGTGTGTTCAATTATAATGGTACTACTATATTTTAGTTATACTCCTAAGATAACGTTGAAATACAAGATTGAAGTAACTTGATTGAGACAAATCATAAAGAGGCCAAGGACAATAGAACTAGGGCCAAATTATATAAATTGTTCCGAGTAACATCTCTAAAATTTGAAGCTATAACTTTGTTGATCGATGAAATTCAAATTATGATATAGTTCATGTATCCAAATACTTTCATTTGATTATAAAAGCATAAAAATACTCCGGAGATTATAATATAATGAGTACCTGCACCAACAATTAAATTTGTGTACCACATTATATCATTACATTATATCATTGCCAAGCCAAAAGATAGAATGGTTAATGTAAAAAATAATGATCTTGGATTTGCGTGTACCCTAACACGCATTTAAATAAAAGAAATAACGATCGTAAATTAATTACTAGTATATACTCTCTGTGTTTCCTTTTCAAGAGGAGCATTTTTAGTTTTTAAAAGAGTAAATGAAATGAAAATGCGGAACAAATAAACTCTATTGCTTTTACTTATATTAATTAGTCAGCTCAAAGTTAATTACAGATTAGCGAAAAACATTCTCACTGTAGTCTGTATCGCAGAGGAACACTCTCTCCGCATTGCAGTGCGCTCAGCGTGATCATCTCTCTCTCTCTCTCACACACACACACACTTTCGCGCTCAAATAGTTTGTTGCATTGAATTGGCGATGTATATATGTATATCATCTCTCTCTCCTCCATAATTCTAAGTTTATAGTTGCTTTGGAGGCGTCTCTGCGAATTCGCCGAACTGATTCACGATGTTTTACTCTCATCAGCTCTTAGCTCGCAAAGCTCCACTCGGCCAGATATGGTGACGACCTTCAACTCCTTTTCTTCCAATTTTGTACTCCACTTGCTATACATTTTTGCTACCGAATGATTTTCTATCAACTATCAACATACAGAAATTTATATCGTCGAATTCTGCTATTTGCACTCTGTTTTTATTTTCGCGGTATTTGTTTCTCCACTGTTCAACTTTGGGTTGCTTTTGGCTAGGAATTCGGATCGTCGATTATTTATTGCATCTGTGATTTTCTAATTTAGCTGCAGATTACTCGTTATTGTGTTTTTTTTTCCTATTTGGTGTTTCGGTGTGTGTTGTTTATTTATCAGTAATTCCAACGTTTGGTTAGGAGAATGTTGTTCTGTTGAAATACCTTTGGCTTAAGGGTGAAAATGAAATTCAAATGGTCCGCGACATTCGGAGGATTTGATTTCGAATTTTCTTTACGATTTTGTGAGTTATTATAAATTGGTGTTTTTGTATTCATGATTGAGAATTCGGTTGTTTGTGTGGATTCGTTATCAAGGATGGCGGCAACGCTGCATGCAAAGATCCACCGCCGAAAGCTTGACAAGCTTAATATTATCAAAATCTGGTAAAACTCACCCTCAAAACTCTTAAGAAAATTCGTCTCCTAGTCTAGTCTGCACCGCTAATTCCTGCTAATTTTGACACAGCGAAGAGATTTTGAACCCCTCTGTTCCAATGGCTCTCAGACTTTCTGGGATTCTCATGGGTATTCTGTTTTTTCAGTTACTCTTACTAGAAATTGTTGATGGAGTACAATATTAACATCCATTTTGAATTTATTTTTTGTAGGTGGAGTTGTAATTGTTTATGAGAGAAAAGTTAAACTACTCTACGGTAGACTTCATTTCACTGCTAATTTACTGGTTTTCAATTTCGGAGCGGAATGACTTATAATCATAACTTTCTTTTACTTATTTGGTTTATGCCGTGGTGTCGTTTTACAGATGATGTAAACCGTCTGCTGGTAAGAACATTGATTCTCTCGTTGATGCAATCAATATGTCTTCCCCCACTCCCATTTTTAGTTATGAAGTTTCTGAACCAATTTCAGAGTGGGATTGAGGAGTATGCTGTACCCGAAACTTGAATTGCTACCGTATTTGTTTTGGTCAGGTGGAAATCAATGAAGCTTGGAAAGTTAAAAGTGCTCCATCAGATCCAACAAGACTTCCAAAGGGCAAAGCTCAAGCCAAGTGAGTCTCATCCTTCTCTTTTTTTGACATTTTACTAGATGAGTGGTACTGAATCTTAAAATACTGATTAAGACAAACTTTGATGGAAATCTGATTCTGGATATTTTACGAATTGCCATCATCAACATAGCTGTTGACAGCATATTAGATGCTTGCAAAGGTAGTGCAATTAGTTAGGTGCAAGGAGCTTTTGCCTTGGTCCCTTGATTTTTTTACTTATACTGGGCTCTGCAGATTTGAATCTGTTACACTGCCACCAAATCGTAATGAGGACCTGGGGGAGGCTGACGAGTCACTTCCACATTTTAATACAGAAACCTTTACGGATTTTCATCAGACCTCCTATTTTGCTATGGTATTTTCTTTTTGCTCATCTGAACCAATATTTGTATATTGAAGGAATACATGCAAATTTATTGTTCATGTCAGTCTTCCTCTATGCCAATATTTCCACGAGTCAGCTTCCATATTGTTGCTGCAGAGACTGGATAGCTTGGATGATTCCTATCTAAACCAAAACCCTCAGGGTGATCAAGACCAGAACCACCATCAAGGTATCTGTGATACTGAATACTAGAATGTAATTTTCCTTTCGTTCAGTGTTTCCTAGGAGTAGTTGGTAAAACTCAAACTATAACTTCAAGGCTCTCTGATTTTTATTGCAGCTGAGGCTGCTGAAATTACACTAAATGATAATTATGATTCGTATCAGGCAGACACCACAACATTCATCCACTTTGAAAGGTGAAAATTGGAACTGTAACTCAAATGTCTCAGTATAGAAAACAAGTTTCGTGTCCAACAGTTTTCCTTTGTTCTTATGAATATTTTGATGCTACATTCATAAGGAAATATTCACTGACTCTAGAGCCTTTAAATAGGTTTGATGTTGAAGGGGACGAGGAGACACAATTGAACTTCACTCCACCAGAACATGTGGAAATCCCTAATATCATACCATCTCCACCTCATCAAGAGGAGCTCCCTAAGTGTAAGGAAATAATGAGTATTTTCAGTAACCAGATATAGTGAATAGTTGGACTATATGGGGGATTTACTCAGCAATAATGTTTTATCTTCATTTGACCAAGTGGTATCAACTAATTTTGCACTTTTGCTGAGGTTGCTTAATAATTAAAATTGATTTAGATGATTTTTATGTTCAGGCATGTATTACTCCACATGTTAAAAAAGTATGCAATAACTTGTAAGATAATCCCTTATGTTGCTGTTCGAGTACCTAAATGACTGTTACAAGCAGAACGAGAACAGAAAATTAGTGTAGCCTATTTAACCTTTAGGATGTTTTACCGTGTGCAGAACATTGATTCAATTGAAAGACATAGAGGTAAACTTAGAGGAATTTAGATAAAGAAAACTGGGATATATTTCACAAAAGATAGATTGTGTTTGCAGAAGTTCAGGAATTTTCTGATTTCAGAAGAGTGAGAAATAGGGCAGTGTTTATCTAGTTGCTCTTGTTTACTTGCTGAGTTACCTGTGTCTCAGCTCTAGATCTTAGAGACCGTTGTGATGGCATATGATGCGAACCATTTTTCTACCTTTCGAATTACACCATCTGAAGGCCTCTCTCTTCTCATTATTTTAATGGTTTGGAATATGCAGCTGATGAAGTCCTGGAACGACATCATGAGGAGCAGGTCAATCAGCAATCGGCTGAAAGCATGAAAACTGATTTGGTAGTCTAATGTTTTCCTCAGAAAAGATATGGGTATCCGATATGTGTTCACTTTAAAGGTTCTCATTAATATACTCAAGCAGGATCAAAAGAGGAAGAAAGTTGTTCAAAGAAGGGCAAGGAAGCCGACAGGTCGTGTAATGGACTATGATCAAACTATCATTACTGGTCACATATATCAAAACTGGCTTCAGAATTCCACTGATATTGTAAGGGAAAGGAAAAGAAAGGTGATACTAAAGTTTCAGTTATAATAGTATACATTAACAGTTCAACATTATCATAGCAAACTCTGATATTCAAGGCAAATCAACATACAAAAGAATGCATCTTCATCTCATTATGTGTTTGCTTTTTAGCTAGCTCAAATATTCTAAGATGAATATCACTGACTCAATTTGCAGAGACCAATGGATGCCTTGTCCTTGATGAAGATAGGCACTGTCATGGAGTTGCCTTCTGTTGTACTGGTTGGGAGCTTATTTACACGTGAACTTGGACGAGTTTACTATCCAGAGCCTCTTTTGGAAATGTGGAGAAGTAGTATTCAACCACCTCCACACGATTCACCTTCTGGTTAGATTTTCTTTTGGCTCCTATATGCACAAGATTTCCTTCTGAAACAATGAAATATAACTACATCATGTTACAGGAGGAGCTTCTCGCCCTCAGCCACCAGAACCGTCATCATCATCGCCACCAGATAGAATGCATTTTCCAGAACCAGCAAGAGATGTAAAGCACCCCTACTTTCTTTGTTTATGATTCTTTGGGAAGGTCAAGGCATCATCCTTTTCTGATTACAACTATGATTTTGAAGCCTTTTGAAGACTTCCACAGTGGAGTTGGCTCACCTCCAATGAGGATTTCCGTTGAGAAGCAAAGAGCAAATAATGAGATGCCCCCTGAGGTGTTAATCGATGAGCTTAGGAACAACCTTAGGAACAATGTATTTGGAGTTGTAGACACTAATGGAGTGAGCGCATCCAAGCTCAACCTGATGGCTACCCCAGGAAATTCCAGTATGCTACATGCTCATCCATGTATTGATTTCTAGATTTACTGTCTTCAAAATAGCTACATGTGTATAATGTGCTGCAGGTGATGGAATAAGGTCAATCCCCAGTTCAGGATCGGGGCATGGTTTCTTCTCACACAACTCAGACGCCACATCAGGAAGGTGAGTTTGTCAGTGCAAGGCCATAGCATAATCCATCGGTTTTAACACATCAGTACTCGTCAATCCATAAATCTACCAAATAAAGTCATACATAATAGAATATGTATGTCTATGGTTCAGGTCGAGCAAAAAAAGACCCTTCTCTGCTTCTAAAAACAGTGGCAATGGACTTGAACCTGTAGCAGAGGATCTTTCATGGGAGCATCCTGATCCCAACTTTAAGTTAGCCAAACTATCAAAAAATGAGTTAACACCAGATTTCGGTAAACTCTTGTTTCCTTGATTTGCTTCTCCGCTGTTTCTAGCAATTAATCTCTGCTTATAAACATGTTTATTTGCAGAACTTCTGGTAGAAACTGGACCAACACAAACACAGAAGCATCCTGTCATCAATCAGCCACTAGATCAGATAACTGATTCCATCCGAGTGTAATTTTCTCTTTGAACTTTGTAGTTACAAATCCATACAGATTAGCTCCAACGTCTTGGTGTATACAGGCACTTGAAGAATCATTTTGACACACCCGGAAACGCCAAAGTCGAGTCTCTTGACCAATTAGCTTTTGGGATGAACAGAAAGAGAGCAGCATGTCTTTTCTACCAGACTTGTGGTAATTCAGCTTCCATTCGTACAATGTTGCATTATAAAACCTATGATCATATTAATGTTTGTGTTTTACTTGACAGTTCTTGCTACACGAGACTACATAAAAGTTGAGCAAAAGATGCCTTATGGTGACATACTAATTTCCAGAGGTCCAGAGATGTGAGACAAAGAAGCAGCAAGAGTAGAAACAGATACTATATATATCGAAATATATAGGAGTTGAGGTTTATCGATTTTTTATGAGATTAATTCCCTAGTCTTACTTATATATATTAGTCCTTTGAAGCTTTAGAAAGTATCCTTTTTTTGAGAGATGGCATTACTATGTTCTGAGCTATAAATTAGGGAACTCAAATTTGTTATTGCTTCATATATTCAGCAACATACAAATTATCATAAAGTTAAGCTTCTGTTTGGACAATTTTTGTGATAAGTAAGAGCAACATATTTGGCTGGAAATCGGCATAATGGGAAATTTGCACATAATCCAAAGTTGATAATTTATAGCCAGAGTTCAAATTTGTGGAAATACCAAATTTTTAAAAAAGTTGATAGTATTTCCAACCAATATCCCTTTTATAAATTTATTTAGAAGTATGATTTGGATAAAAATTTCATCGGAATTTTAATTGTACTGCATTAGATATATGATTATGAAATTGAGCAGAAGTTTTTTAAATAACCCTAACTCCAAACATTCCAATTTTCGCCGAGAAGAGAGAACATGAATTATTTTTAGGCTGTGCATAAATTGGTGCAAAACTTACTAATCTTCTAGCATTTATTTCTTTTGCAATTATCAATAATTATCAATAATGTTTGCCATCAGCATAAATCTATCAGGCGATAAATACCCCAACATCTCCAGATTTCTATCGGATCTCCGGCTATCTTAACAAAATGACAGGTCAGTTGTTGCCGCCGGTGATTTAGCATCGATTTTTTCTTAAGTTCTTGCTATTTCTCAGTGACAATTATGCATATCGATCCCAATTTGCTAAGGATTCAGTCTAATTTACCAAATCCATCACAATTTTATCAATTGCTCAGATATTGTTTCACCTCATAATTTTTTAGGGTTTTTCAGCTCAGATTTGGGGATGAAAACTCGTTCCTTGCAATGTGTTTCTGTGATATTTCTCATAAGCATCAAATCCCTCGTTCTGGCTTCGATTTATGTAAGTGATAGTATTTAATACTGAAACTTGTTAATTTGTTCAAATTTTTATGCTATGTTTTGGGATTTCTGTTTTTGAATGTCTACATTGTTGATTGAGCTGTGGTTTTCTCTTGCATTTTACCTCAGGGACAAACATGTTCTGTCGATGAATACATCGCAGAAAGCTATTTCAAGAAATACCATAGCTTTATAGAACGAGAATTTGACAATTTCATAGCAAATAAAATCCCACTAGGCTCGTGCAAATTACTCGGAGATGAAAACCTACTTATGGCGAAGAGTCTAAGTCGAAATGTGATTGGCGAAGGGTCTCATCGTTGGCTTTCTTCTTCTATGAGGCTTAAGTTTCCACGTGAATTGAAACACGAGCTCACTGCACGTTCATGTGAAGTCGTTGTCATTGAAAGGCTGCCATCTGGGGTCTTCGCTGATCCTTTCGAGCTGCAGCACTTTGTGCAACACGGCGGTAGGTGATCACCATGATTCTAAAGTCATTTATATGAGTTTTTGAATGTGGTTTGGATTATTTGGTTAATGTCTTCTTGCTGCAGTGTTCACAGATGCAGCCGTCTTTGGTGACACGAATTTAGAGTTACCTTCTTTCCGCTCAAACCAAACCGTTGTTGAGATACATATGAGCATTGATTCTATAGTGCCTTTGAGGGATGAGGATGAGTCAGAAGTGATCCTTAAGGTTCCATTACACGCACGATATCAGGTTAGTGCACATGGAGAAAATTTTATTCATAAAACTGTCGTTTTTCATTGTTCATGTTTGCTTTTATAGATTCATAGTTTAACTAAGTTGTGCAATGATGCAAACTCTCACTTGTTCTCGCGTAGATCTCGTTTTTTATTCTAGACATGTGTTTCTGATATAAAATCCATCATTGTAATTGTGGATGTGTCAAACAAATAACCACTGTTTAGCATGCTTGTTTTAACATTCTAGAAAAATACATATAATGCGAGATATGTTGGCTTCATAAGAATCAAAACTATTCGTAAACTCACCCTTGGATGTCTATATCTGTAAATATTCCTCGATTGCTAACTAAATGAAGATTATTTGGATATTTGGATATCCCATAGAGTTCTATTCGCTTTATTTTTACACTCTCAGTATAATTTAGAGGCAAGGGACGACGATCTAGAGAAAGAATTTCTTTGTTTTTTAGCAGCGAGCCTTTGATGAAAAAGAAAAGAAAATGTAAGACGTATTTTTCTCTAATTTTTCAGCCACTAGGACATGGTTTCTCAAGGGTTGAGTTTGGGGCACCCGATATATTCACGTGCTGCAGCAGCACTGAACAAGACGCGGCTAAAATGCTCTGTCAACCCATCCCCACGAGCCTCATCCCTGACAAGAAAGCCAGTCCACTTATGTGGGAAATACCATGTGGCAACAAGGAACATGCTGCAGTTGTGTCTGCTGTTACTTTCGGGTTTGCTATCTCTACTGCATTGCTTATTGTATTGACATCTGTTTCTTACTCAAGGCAGTGAAAAGCGTCTAACCGACAACAAGGTTGCTAGTTAACCACACAGTGTTTCCTAATACTTTCTTAGTTGCTTAGACTTGAACAAGATTCATGGCCTATCCTAACTGAATAGTTTCCACTGCATATCACCATTTGGATTCTGTTGCTTGCCTGAACGAGAAGGAAACGTGCCTGAAAATGAAGGCGAAGGTGGAAGCAATGATGTTGTAAGAAGTGTGAGTTGCTTCTCCCGTTCTTGCATTTGTGAGGAGAAATATTGAATATGTGATTTTGCTATTTAACTCTTTAGTTTGTGTGATTAAGAGGTGAATGATTGAAATTATGGATGTGTGACTAGAAATAATATTTATGTATTTTGTCTCTGTTTGTTTGTTCTTTGTTCGGTTGTTTTTTACAGTGCTTTAGTTGGAAATTGAAAATAGCTTCATCTTTCAATGTATGGGCTTTGTTAAGAAGTTGAACTTCACATAATGATTTCTTTTTCTGATATAGTCTTCCAACTAATTGAAACTGAATAACAATGAAGCTCAATTTATAATTTTAAAATGAAAGGTAAATTCAAAAAAATCAACATATCAGGCTCAGTATGTTTGCATATACGCATTGTAGAATTAGAATGTAACTGATTTAGTAACCAATGTGGCATGCAAAATTGACATTAAATGACATATTTTCTAGCCCCAAATATGTTGGCTCTTTCATCTCTAGAAACTAGAAATAATGTTTTGTTAAAATAGTGGTTTCGATATATCAATTCGAACTTATAATGCCTCGATTACGAAGTTGTTCATTGAATCAATTAATTTATCATAACGACAATTACAACGAATATGTGGACAATATTTTACTATAGTATTTATATATGTGCACTAATTTTAGTTGATTAGTCAATTTGTCACATGATGCAGTATTGACTGATGAATTGCCTTAGAAAATGGACCGTTACGGACTTTTTGGCCTCATCTCATTTGCTTCCAAACAAATTTAAAATATGTTTGGCATTGAATATGTTTCTACTTCAAACTATATTGGGATTGCTTTTTTCTCTCTTGTACTTCCTCCGTCCCACTTTAGGAGTCCCGATTTACCATTTTTAGATGTCCCACTTTAAGAGTCTTGGTTGGAATATTACATAAATGATATTAGGCCCCACATTCCACTAACCTTTTTTCACTCACATTTTATTATAAAACTAATATAAAATAGTAGGACGCACATTCCACTATTTTTTTTCTCCAACTTTTCTTTACATTTCTTAATACTCGTGTCGAACTCAACCGGGACTCCTAAAGTGGGACGGAGGGAGTATTATTTTTATAAAAGAAATGGAGTACTAAAAATAAATAATTCGTTACTGAAGATAATAGGCATCCTATGCTTTATACTCCCTCCGTCCGCGAATAGGAGTCCCATTTTTCCATTTTAGTCCATCCGTTAATAGGAGTCCCGGTTCACTTTAAAACTAATATATACAAGTGGGACCTCTATTTCACTAACTTTTTTCCACTCACTTTTCTTAACATTTCTTAAAACTCGTGTTCCCCATAAACGGGACTCCTAATGGCGGACGGCGGGAGTAATTATATAGAGGAGTGATTTGCCCCAAACTATATGAGTACCAAAGTAGCAATTTTTTTCTTTGTATTTTGTATTGTACTACATCGTCAATTTTGATTGTGGTCATCAAAATTTACAAACTATATTATATAAAAGTCTTAGCTCATTTACCCTACTCATATCTTTGAAATTATACAAAAAGAAGAATAAATAAAGCGTTTATTTCATATGTAAAATTGACGTTCTTAATCTCTAACTTATGAGATAAATAGAAAAAAATAAAATAAAATAAAATAATATTGACGTGGACTACATTATTATTTGTAATACCGTATATGTGAAAGAGAGAACTCCCTCAACTAGATATCGAGTGGCAATAAATCGCTCAGTGGTCGGGATCGGCAGTCACGGGAAGATTCCCATCAATCAGCACGTGAACTAGGGTTTTTGATAGAAAAAAAAAACAGGTAAAAATAAATAGGGTTTTTGTTATTTCTTGGGAAAAAGTAATAAGTAATAACAAGTCTCTCATTTATAGACTATATGGACCATAGGCTTGATTTGAAGCTCTTTTGCAATCCAGAAAATAATCAACAAAGAAAACCTAGAAATCAGATTATAGATATGCTCGACTCAATTGTTTAATAATTAAATACTCAAAAAGGAAAACAAATAGTAACTACTTTCTATGCAATGAATAAACTGACTACTTAACATGTTGCATAGTCTTGAAACCTTTCCAGCGCCCAAGTTTTTCGACAAGGCAGCAGGCTCTTTACTACTGCGCTCGGCTGCTCTTGATCTATCGTTGTCGTCTCATATTCTCCCGCTTGTTCCTGCTCGAGCATCTCCGTCGATGATTATTTGGTTGTCATGCTCCGGTTGTCCTCCATAGTAGGTGTGATCGTATCGGTATACCACGAAATCAAATTTAACTATAATCTTATTGGGAAAACTTGTTACGTGGAACATTTATAATATGATTCATCATAATGCAAAAATAACCAAAACAAGAGTGTACTTGCGAATGCACTCACAAATTGACTTGTGAGACGCAATGAAAAAGTGGTTATTAGATTGTTTACATTGGTCAACTAGTACATTGATTAATGTCTAAGACTAAATGATTTAGGTTCGAATCTCCAGTGAGGTGAATTTTTTAGGTTTATATCACATTTACACTTTACCAAAATAATAAACTATAAATTTGGTATCCTATAAATGCATAATGCATATTTGTGGCATTTCACGAAAATAAATCGCACCAGAAGTTTTTGGACCTATGCTTTACTTATTTGAGGTATTTTTCAAACATTTCAATCTCAATGGCTAATTTGACATGCTTTTATTCTTTTTTATTTCTCATTTCTTTCATTATTCTCTTATCCTCTCATTTCTCTCTTTTATCATGTGTTTTAAAATAAAAATAATCTTAGACTTTAGGTATAAGCTTTTTATAATCTCAAAACCATTTCTTTATACAAATTTTACAAAGTTCAAATTTTATACTACTACTATAATGTTCGACGATCGAAATATATATAGTTCAAATTTGACAAAATAAAGCTAAAGTTCGTATGCAATACTACGTATAACTAAAATATATATATATATATATATATATATATATATATATATATATATATGTAAAATTACAAAAATTAATTAAACGATTAAGTTTATATACTGTCAAATGATTAATAAAATGAAGAAATAAATTTATTATTTTATGTATCAGTTTATCTATCAAATTAAACTTAAGTTGATTTTTTTTACCATAAAAATAGGTTACTAATTAAGAGAGAGAATCAAGAGAATAGAGCTGAAAATAAATAAAACTGTCAAATTTGCCTTGAAATTGAAAAGGATAAAATGGAAAGAAATAGTCCCAGAAAGTGAAAAAAATAAATTGAATTAAAATTTTAGTCGAGAGAGACTTATAATGCAATTATTTTTCATGAATCATGATGTACCCACAAATATCATCATACATTAACCATATATCAAATTTGCAGTTCACTCTTACCAAAACGTGATTATTAACAAAGATTAATTAAAAATAAACCATGCTTCTTGAGAATTTTCGTGTTTAATTCAAAATTAGAGATCTCTAATTTTTAAAAGTTTTTTTTTCCTTTTTTTCATAAAATATAATCATTACCAATTCTCTGTCTATTCCGATGATTATTCAAACTTTCAATAACCCAATTTATTAATTAAAAAGAAAATAAACATTATCAATTAAATTATGTTCATATAGTCCTCTGAACATGACTTTTTAAGATTACAAGGTAAGTGGACCAATTACACATCAGTGGTTCAGATAAACTTATACTCCTACTATAATTGTTATATTGCTTGAGTTAAAAGTTTGTAGTTTTGACTTTTGTGGATTCCATTCATATACTTTAACTTCGGATTTATAATGTCTAGTATGGCAATGCATGTTCCTATAGTCAATAATGTTACGACACGTTTGATTGAATAATCATTTCATTACTCATTTTCTTTAGTGGCGACGTCACAATTTTTGTTAAATGACAAGTGCCTATGATTAGTCTTTTTAGATGATTATCTTTTGGTTTGGGACAATGGGGAATATGGATTCTATTTGAGAAAAAAGTTAAAATATTAAATACATATTTTTATTTTAATATCTACCTTTAAGATTATTTACATACATAATAAAAATTATGTGTATTAATAAAGAGAGTTGTGATCAATCTCGAATCAATTTTAAAGACCGAACTAGAGACTAAATTTGAGCCATTAGATCTAGTTTTTTTTATGAGATGCACTGGCACTGCGGTGTAAATTATTTCTGTCTTCATTATAAGGCAATTTTACTTCATTGTATTAGGTTTATTACTTCATTTCGGTACGTAAAACCTTGAAACTACAGTATGTTTTTACTTGCTTCCAGTAGGTTTTGAAATGATTCAACACATGCTTCATCTGAATTCATTGACCTGAGTTTTTACTTTATTCACTTTAAAATTGCAATTTATTCCATTAGGTTTATTACTTCATTCAGAAACGTTATTACTTCGTTGGAAAAAAGTTTTTTACTTTATTCCAGTAGGACTTCAAATACTTCTACACATACTTCATTCAAATAGTTTATTACATCATTCCATGCACTTATTACACCATTCAATTAGGCAATCATTCCATTTTTTTCAGTGTCGTGGTAGCAGTGATAGACATTGTTGACATAAAGAACGGTAGCGAAACCGTCTTTACGTATTGGAATGAAGTAATAATCATATTGGAATGAAGTAAAAATCTACTGGAATGAAGTAATATATTCTGGAATGAATTAAAATAGGCTCGTGATGAAGACGAAAATAATTTATAAATTTGCACATCTCATCCACAAAAAACTAGATCTAAAAACCCAAATTTGGTATACATATGCGGTTCGGCAATAGGAATGGATTTGCTATAATGAGACTCTTAATAAATATATGTATTTACTCTCATGTTGCAAATCCAGCGTGGGCCAGCTTAGTGAGCCAAACATTTACTCCCTCTGTCCTATTAAAAATAAAATGTTTTCTTTTTTTTGGTTGTCCCATTAAAAATGAACGCTTCCTAAAGTGGATACAACTCTATCTCTATTTTTTCATCTTTCTTACTTTACTCTCTCTTCATTAACTCACAAAACAACACTATATAAAATCTCGTGCCGATTTCTAAATGTTTCATTTTAAATGGGACGGAGAGAGTATTTTTTTAAATTATATACTCATAAAGCAATAGTTAATGATGGCTAATCTTTCACTGGGAAGTAAAAAATCTCTAATTTTGTCAAATAGATAAATAGTTCATGTTGTCATTGGCTCCACTAAATTTTGTCGGTTCCTCGATGCGTGATAATATTCTCAGTATCATAGGCAATGAACTCGTTCCCTAATCGATCCAATGAAGAATCATATAGAACTAAAAAAAATAGAACCAACAGTTCTACTGGAGGTGGATTCATCAGTCAACGAAAGGGTTCGTGAGCACCCACAATGTTTAGAAAACATTGTTGAAGCAACGATATTGGACACTATTGTTGAAGCAGTTATTGTGGACATCGGCAATGTTGAGGATGTGATGGATGGAATAGTGGGTACGACGGTTCTCGAGTCAATATTTTGTGAAACAGGATCCGACTGTTCTTAATTTGTGGTCATGTCTACTCTACAGTTTCATTCTTTATTAAGAAATTGTAGTCCTATATAATTTGAGCAATAAAGCTCAGGAAATATTTAAGAAACACATACCACATTTTACATTAATTACACTTTGTACAATATCTGGATTTTGTATGTATCATGACAATAATTAAACTATTATTTGATAATAATGGACGAAAAAACTTACTTCCACTGTTCCTAGTTAATTGAGTCGCTTCGTTTCGATATAGAAATTTGTTGGCTTTCATCCACAGGCACAACACTAGGCATGTTGTAGATTTTTAACAAATTGGAGGTGAAGTGCCTCAAGCACTTGGGGCTATTTTATGAATTCTCGGGCTTTAAGAACAAAGTGCACGAAGTGGCAAAGAGAGGAATTCAAATCAACATGGGGAACAGAAAGAGCACTAAATTTTGGCTTAACGGTAGGATCGAGTATGATATCCTCAAAAACCTTTTCCTGGACTTTTCAAGATTATTACTGAGCAACACAACTTTGTTGGTGATAGGGATAGGGGGAGCTGGAAAAATGATAGATTGGTTTAGTTCACATGGAGGAGGAAGTTGTTTGTCTAAGAAGAGGAATTGGTAGAACGTTTGTACCTTGTCGTGGATCACAATTTCTTGAGTGAGAGTGAAAGTGATATGAGGATTTGTACATGTCAAATATTTTTTCATATTTTTATTTGCAAATTAACCATATCTTAGGAAAATTTAGTAAATAGGTTTAGCACGAAAGACTTGCTTGGAGAATTTTCGTCACGCCGTGTGCACAACTTTTAGTTTGGTTTATCTTACAAGGCTTTTCAATCTCGGCTTCCCAGGTGTTAAAGATTATCTTTGTGCCATTTGCAATGAGCATCTGAAAATTTGCCCACATCATTTGGTATTTCTGTTGCAATTGTTGAAATATTTCTTTGTGTTTGCATATGGATCTTGTTTTATGTTTTTTCTCTTGGTTAAACACACTTTTTTCTTATACTACCTCCATCCCACAAGAATATTCACTCTTTCTTTTTTAATCCGTCTCATAAAAATATGCACTTTCTAAATTTAGAAATTCTTTTCCCTCTAATGAGGTGGGTTCACTGACCAATCCGCCATCGTCGTCGTTGAACTAATTATTAATTTCTAAGATTTTAATTGTGCAATTTTTAATTTTTAGGATTTTAATTTTTAACTTTTGGTTTTTTTTTAAATTAAGTATTTTTAATGAAGTATTTTTTAATTATTGTATTTTTAAAATTAAAAAAATAAAATAGTGAGGTCGATAAATGATTAAAAGATGAAGGTTTGCATGTGCTATCTCTAAGAGATTGAGTCAAAAGTGGTATGAGACCATAATAATGTAGATAAGAGATTATTAAAAGGTGGATATCACGACCTATATTTGGCCAAGTATCTAGGTATCCGTAAGTTGGAGGTGGAAAGTAATAGTTTTGTTGGAGTGGCCATGATCTTGGGACACTTCGAAACTTCTATCAGTTGTCACTCTATAGTGAAGAGAGTACGTGGGTTACTCCAGGATTTCGATTTTGTGGCTCTGCAACATGTGCATCAAGAAGGGAATTTTGTTGTTGATTTTTTTATCGCATTATGCTTATTCTTATCATAGAAGTGTTTATGAGATCGAGGTACCTCCGTCGGAGCTCTATAGCTAGATGTTTTATGACAGACTAGGTTTTACTTATATTCGTTGATTTTATTCTTGTATTCGGGCTTTGCCCACATTTTTCACCAAAAACAAAGAGATGGAAATGACCTTATGCAACTGCTAATATGGATGGCTATCTTTCATGACTAATAAAACTATACTAATTCATGATATTAATATGAGTAAATGCTAAATTAAATACTCCATATTTATGTAGTATTTCAAATAGGAGTATTCATCTCTCAAATAAGAGCATCCGCAATGGTACATAGGCCAGCAATAGGCCAGCCATAGGCTAGCCATTCTCTCCCCTGCCACGTCAGCAACACTAAAAAATCCACCTGCCACATCAGATTTAGGCCAGCCATAGGCCAGCCGTAATAAATAATAATTCAAAATATACTACATTTACGGAATTAAAATCACGATTAAATTACCGAATTAAATTTACGAGACATATACGGGAAAATTCATTAATTTTATTTTTTAAAAAAAGTACATTAACTAAAAATAAAAAAATTGCATAATAAAAAAAAATTCCGGGCTTCCACACACGAGCCACCGCCCCACTCTACTCCTCACTAATTTATTAAAAAAATACATAAAAAAATGTTAGTATGCCTTGAATCCGTTATAGTTTGCCGCTAGCCGAACGGGACATGTTTTTGTTTTAGGTCTTAATTTTGTATTGGGCTAGTTGTTGTTGTCCATCGCTAGATGTTGCTCTTGTACAGAAATTTAGAGATAGAGAAAATCGCGTTTATATAGTTTTTCAAAAATAAAAAAAAGAATAAAAAAAAAATTAAAAAAAAATTAAAAAAAGAATTAAAAAAAAAAATTAAAAAATAGCGCTGGCCGATCGCTGGCCGATCGGGCCGCCACAATGGCGGCTAGCCGATCGGCCAGCGCTTCGGCCAGCCCACGCCGATCCGCTCGCCGATTTCGTCCTCGCCGATTGCAATAGTTCGGCTAGCGCGACGAATCGGCTAGCCGGTCGCTAGCCGACCATTGCGGATGCTCTAACAATTCTGGTTGGAATTTGGTATTTTCACATGTCTTTATTTGATCGCAAAAATTATGATATTGAATCTTATAGTAAATTGAATTCGTGAAAACATATGGCACAAGTCTAAATTTTATAAATTTTGTAATTATATTTTAAATTTACGAGAAGCATTAAGTTTGACTAAAATACATGCGACTTCAGAAGCAATAAATAGTCCTTTATCTTGCTACGCGGTACCCTTTTTACGCGTTTTTTTACTTTTAAGTTCCCTTCTATAAACACTAAATCTCACTTTCTCAATTATGGCATTGACCTAATGAAATTTGTTCCTCTCTCTCCCTTCAAAAATATGCATATATATATATATATATATATATATATATATATTCTGGAATTGACCAAAACTCTGAAACAATAATTATAAAAGGCAATACTATCATACTACTTCTGAAATATTCCCTTTAAATTAATGTCGCTTGATTTGACTGAAATTCAATAAAAAATAGTAATACTTTTTCGCCACTTGATATTAATTTTCTTTTTTATTTTTCTATTAATTAATACCTTTGATTTCACATTAAATATCGCATTTAGTATAAGCACATGTTTTAAAAAATATAAAGAAAAGTGGATTAAGGTCCCACTAATTTCCCACGACACTATCTCTTATTCATCTCTTAACTATTCTTAAGCTCCGCTATACTTTTCAGTTCATCTTTTAACTAAGAGACAACGCCTGCATCCATCCATCTCTTAACTATCTCATCCCTTAACTATTCATTCAATTTCATTTTTTATTTTTATTTCCAACAAATTCAATTAATAAAAACACATTTCATTAAATAAAATAAAATTTAAATTTAAAAACTTAAAAAAATAAAAAAGACATAATTTGAAAAACTAGAAATTACAAATTGCACACTTAAATTCAAATAAAAAAAATGGAGGCAAAGAAGCAGAAGAAGGAGTTCTCTAGTGACGATCATCTAACGGTTGCCACCAAGGATGTAAGTCTGGGATCGACGCATTTGCTCAAATGGATTAAATTTGGGAGAAGAAAAATTTGTGGGAATGATTTATAGAAGTGATTGGAAATGAAAGACAGAGAGATGAGAGAAGAATAGATGTGTGTTTGTGTGTAAAATGGAGAATGAAGAGTATTTATAGAATAAAAAAAAATAAAAAAAATTCGACCGTTAAACGGTCATATTACCGTTTTTAATTATTTTTTTTGAAAAATCAAATTTCAATTTTTTTTTTAAAAATAATCAAATTATGACGTCATAATTACGACGCCTACTCGCCGCCCCGCGAGTGGGCGTCACACCTAGCGCCAGCGCGCGCCACATGGCGCTGGCGCGTGGCGAGCTGTCTCGTCGCGATGCCCTTTCGCGCGAGAAACGGGACGCGTTGGCTCGTCCCTTCGGGACGAGATGGAGGTTGCAACACCATCTCGTCGCCGTCTCATCTCTGCGGGACGAGATAGGGATGGCAACGAGATGCGTTGTTGATGCTCTAAATAAGTTAGTGGATTATGAGTCTCATTTATATATATTAGTGTTATAACAAAATATGAGTAGAATTGGTTGGTGAAATGTGGGGTCTACTGATATGGTGCAACATACGGTGCAAGAACAGCTACCTCGTAAGGAGCAGCCGGAAGACGATCCAACCATCCATCACAACCACGAAGCCGAAGGGGAACGTACGCCAACCCAATAGACTTGGCGATTTTGTTCCCAAATAAGTCTAGCAATTTTTATTATCTTTTTAGTTTAGTAATTCTTTTTGGATATTAGTATTTTATTATTTATTTCTTTTTTTTGCTTTATTATATTTCGGGTTTTCTTTGTTGGTTCTTTCCCGGAATGGTTAGGAGAGGTCGAACCAACCCTAGGGTCCTTAGATTATAAATAGGGCACTTGTTCATAGAACTTGACATGAATAAGAATTATCTTTTGCCCAAATATCTTGATACTCAAGTTACTCAAGTTATGAACCTTAGGAATACCGCTGCCCAACGGGAATCGATCTCGCGCACGGCCGATCCTAAATCTTCCGACAACCCTACGAAGGGCGCCGGAATTGTTCTCGACCGCCGCACGAAGCCGCCGTTCGACGTAATGGGAATCTAACCCTTAACATCTACTTATCATTCATGGTAAAAGTGAAATGTGACTCTTATTGTGAGATAGACCGAAATGACAAAATGTGGCACTTACTGTGGGATGAAAGTAGCAATTGGCGTTTTTATTTTTTAATATTATTTTAGTTTCACTAACTTATTAAGTATAGAATAAAAATAGGATTTATGTTTTGCTATCTTTTTGTATTTACTTTTTTCACTATATTTCTTAAAACTTGATTCAAGTTAAAAAGATTAATTAATCATGCATGGATGGAGTAACAACAATACTATAAAAATAATAAAATGCCCTCGGTCCATTATTAGGAGTTCCATTTCTCAGCGACATAATTTTTAAGAAATATTAAGAAAAGTGGGTGAAAAAAGTTAATAAAATATGGATCTTATATGTACATATTAGTTTTAAATGGAATGTGAGTTAAATAAGTTAATGAACGTTTTTATTATTTATAGTAAAAATGAACTGAAACTCTTATTTACAACGGATCAAAATGAAAAACGAAAGTAAGAAGGAAAATCCAAAAATCAGACTCCTCCAAAGCTGTATTCAAATTTAGCTGTATTCCAATTTTCTCTCTCTTTCCACACAAACAGAGCACCTGTTTCTCTCACACACACTTGGAATATTATTTTTTCCGACATTAATTTAGAGAGAGAATTTAATTGTCAGTGTACGTGAGTTTTTATAACAAAGGTCCACCCAAATCTGTACTCTCTCTTCCACAGAGACACACTCACACACACACACCTATTTTTTCCACCAAAATCAATCCTTTATTACACACACACACACTACTGCCTCATCCGCACACAACAGAGTGACACACGCTCTCACTCTCTCTCTATCAATTCAAGACTCAATCGGTCCTATCCAGCTAAATTGCAGTTCAGCATTAGCTTGTAAAGATGTTTAATTAATCAATTCTTTTATATCATCACTAACCTTTTGGTTTTCATGACTTTCCAGAATATTGTATGTTAGTTTTCCATCTTTTTCAATTGATTCGCTCTCTATTCTTCTTTCTCCAATTGGGTTTTTTTTATGTGTGCTTTTCCGATTGTGGTTATTATTTGGCAAGACTCGATTTTGAGCCCAAAATCCCTCCTTTTTCCACAGACATTGCTCGCCAAGGATTGGATTAGGTGCATCTGATTGAGAGTTTGGGCTCAGAAAAGCAAGAATCTGCAGCTGCATTAAGGCATTTGGAGCTAAATCGCCAGGGGTTTTAATTGTGATTTTTGCACAGATTTTGATTTTGGGGAAAAAAGGAAAATTGCTGGCGGTTTGGAGAAATCCCAGCTGTTTTCCCCGCCACAGGGGATTAAATATCTGAAGTGGCTTTAAAAAAGTTGGGATTTTTGTTTGTGGGAATGGCGATGAACACAGGAGGAAGGCTTGTTGCTGGTTCTCACAATAGAAATGAGTTTGTACTGATTAATGCTGATGAAATTGGGAGAGTGAGTATATGGATAAACCCTCATTTTGTTTTTTTGTTGTTATTGTTTCATATCCGTTTATGCCCATTCCCTTCTTTGTGCTTCTTGAGATTCTTGTTAAGATTGAAGTGTGTGTTTGTGTGGATTTTGTTTGTGAAATTAGGGATTGGGACTAGAGATTATCTTTTAATTTCAAATGTTTAGATGTTTGCATTGAGATAGATGTATCTTTGAGGGTTGTTGGAGTTTACATTTTTTTCCTTACTTATTTGCAATTATATTGCTGTGTGCTACTTCTCCTATAGAAACAATAAGAATATGAGTTTCAGATTATGTTATGAGTTTCAGATTATGTTGTGTTTCTTTCAGCCTGCCACTATGATGCTATTTGTTTTTATTTTAGAGTGATGGTCATCCAAATTTCTTTCATTATATGAGTATTTTGTTATACTGCAAAATCGAAGAATGAGACCCTGATAGTTTATCGAATGCTGACTAATCTTAGAGGAGAATGCAGAAACCTGATAGTTTATCGAATGCTGACTAATCTTAGAGGAGAATGCAGAAAAAAAGGAAATAAATTGGTCATAAATGATAGAATAACTAGTAACCGTAAGAAAATTTAGGAACTTCAACTGAAAAAATGTTTGAGTGGGAGTTCCACTGTGCAGTAATTGGCCTTAGGAGCTATATACTTTGCAAGTTGCTAGTTGAGGAATGTTTCCATGATGGGTTCTTGTGCTGTATAGAGGTCAAGGGAAGCCATTTATGTTGCTCTACTAAGGATGAGAGACTAATTGAATTACATTGATTTTATAGATTAAGGCTGTTCACGAACTAAGTGGGCAAACATGCCAAATTTGTGCGGATGAACTGGAGATAATAAATGAGGAACCTTTTGTTGCATGCAATGAATGCGCTTTCCCCGTTTGTAGAATTTGCTATGAGTATGAGAGGAAAGAGGGCACACAGGCCTGTCCTCAATGCAAGACCAGATATAAGCGCATCAAAGGTGAGTATATCGAGGTTCATTTTACTGCAAATGTTTGTTGTTTAGCAGCTGAAACCTTGCTAATTTTGTTAATGTCTAATTTTCTAATGCATTTGTGCCATAGGTTTTGCTAGAGTCGAGGGTGATGAGGATGAAGATGGTATTGATGATTTGGAAAACGAATTTGATTATGTAAAGAGTGAGCCTGTGGGCTTTACCCAAAATGGTGGTGCGGTAGGATCCGTCTATGGTGGTTTATCTGGATCAGCCACTATGCCAGGACATGATTCATCTCAGGGTATCGATATCCCACTTTTGACAAATGGTGAAGAGGTAATGGGTAATCAAGACTAGACCATCTCTCTCTCTTATGTCTTGTGAGTATCTGTCTATTGAATTAGTTTGTCCTTAATGTCTTCTTACTATGTTTAGTGTGCCGAGATTGCACATGATCAGAGTGCTATAATAGTACCCCTGTTTGCCAGTAACGTGAATGGAATTCATGCAACTCCTCCTGGTACAACAGCACCTCGTAAGTCAATTCTTTTGATTTAATTTCTGCAGTTTGAAGCTTATTTAGTTTGTGCTGGATTATTCATTTATTATTTCTGATTTAGCAGTGCATCCCCGTCCTATGGTCCCCGAAAAAGATCTTGCGGTATATGGCTATGGAAGTGTTGCGTGGAAGGATCGTATGGAGGAATGGAGGAGAAGGCAAAATGAAAAACTTCAAGTGGTGAAACATCAAGGGACCAATGACGATGACTTTGATGGGGGTGATTTTGGTGCAGATTTGCCTATGTGAGTACCGAGTCGTAGCTGTGATTTCATGGAAGTGGCTTGTCTCTCCTTTGCTTACTGTCATAATCTTTAACATGCATCTTTCTTTGATTATTTATGAGATTATAAGTATAACTAAGCACTACTTGTATTTTCACGCATTGAAGTGTGAGATTAATGGTGATTACATTTGTATCTTCTTATAATGAACTCCATTTAGGATGGATGAAGGGAGGCAGCCACTTTCGAGGAAACTGCCCATTGCTTCAAGCAGGATAAATCCATACCGGATGGTAATTATTCTGCGTCTTGCGGTTCTTGCCTTGTTTTTTCACTATAGGATTCTCCATCCCGTTCCTGGCGCATATAGCTTGTGGATGACATCAGTAATCTGTGAGATATGGTTTGCTACATCATGGATACTTGATCAGTTCCCCAAGTGGTATCCCATTGAGCGAGAAACGTACCTTGATCGACTATCTCTTAGGTAAGCACCATCTCTCTCTCCCTCGCTTGCACATAATGCATTCATCTTTCGCTTCTTGTTTTTAGCATATACTCTTATTATTAAAGTAGTAATTTCAACTTGAAACCATTAACGTTATATAGGTATGAAAAAGAAGGAAAGCCCTCGGAATTAGCAGACGTCGACGTCTTTGTCAGCACAGTAGATCCCATGAAAGAACCTCCTTTAATCACGGCAAACACAGTTCTCTCCATCCTTGCTTCGGATTATCCAGTTGACAAAGTATCATGCTACGTGTCAGACGATGGTGCTGCCATGCTTACTTTTGAAGCACTTTCCGAGACATCTGAGTTTGCTCGAAAATGGGTTCCCTTCAGCAAGAAATTCAATATTGAACCGCGTGCCCCTGAATGGTATTTCTCTCAGAAGATAGACTATTTGAAGAATAAAGTCCATCCTTCGTTTGTTAGAGAAAGGCGTGCAATGAAGGTTAGTATTATCTATATTACACGACTTGTTGAGATGCACAAAAAAAAAGGAAGGAAAAAAAATGCCGCTGTTCTCTTTGTGCATGGGTTCACCGATGCATATCTTTGTCTTGTGCAGAGAGAATATGAGGAGTTCAAAGTTCGGATTAACCGTTTGGTGGCCATGGCTGAGAAGGTTCCTGATGATGGTTGGACTATGCAGGATGGGACACCCTGGCCGGGCAATAATGTCCGGGACCATCCTGGTATGATTCAGGTTGGTGATATTCTCGAGTCACAACAACTAATCTCCTTGGATTTTATTATATTATAGTACAAGTGGTAGTTGGCTCGAAGCTGAGGGCACGTGATCTAAAATTTAGTACTGTAGTAGACCAACTGAGTGAGATCTCGGCGGGGTTATGATGTTATTTCTTCTTGTGACAAGCAAAATTGTGATGCATATATATGTATATGTTGCATGTAGGTGCAACAGAGTCATACCTTGTAGCTAACTCTTTCTTACTACTATTATTCTTTAATTTCTTACATCGATTTTGATTATTACTTGCTTTCTCAACAGGTATTCCTTGGTCATGAAGGCCTTCATGATAATGAAGGGAATGTGCTTCCTCGTCTGGTATATGTTTCACGTGAGAAGAGACCCGGCTTTGAGCATCACAAGAAAGCTGGTGCTATGAATTCACTGGTGAATACCTATTGCGCATATTTATATAAATTCAGAACTTGAAAAGGAAGAAAAAAGGTTTAATTTGTTACTGAACTTAATACTCTGTGAATTATATTATACAGATACGGGTTTCAGCAGTTCTGTCGAATGCTCCTTATCTTCTAAATGTGGACTGCGATCACTACATTAACAATAGCAAGGCGTTGAGAGAAGCTATGTGTTTCCTGATGGATCCCACCTCCGGAAAGAAAGTATGCTATGTGCAGTTTCCACAAAGATTTGACGGGATCGATCGCCATGACAGATATTCCAATCGCAATGTCGTGTTTTTTGATGTATGTATGCCTCACTTAGTGCTGTATTACTTCACTTACCATCGTGCAGGATATAATTCAATGCTATGCAGATCAATATGAAAGGATTGGATGGTCTTCAAGGACCTATATACGTTGGAACCGGGTGTGTCTTCAGAAGGCAAGCGTTATATGGATTCGATGCTCCTACTAAAAAGAAGGCACCTAGCAAGACGTGTAACTGCTGGCCCAAGTGGTGTTGTTTGTGCTGTGGTTCGAGGAAGAGCAAGAAGGGGAAATCGAGGAAAGCGAAGAGAGGTAAGAAGTCGAAGCACAAAGAGGCATCGAAACAAGTACATGCTCTTGAAACCATCGAAGAAGGAATTGAAGGTAGAATTTTTTCGTTGTAGCTTTAATCAGTTAGGAAATAGTACTTTCTGCTAACATAGATACTGTTGATTCCGAGTAGAAATAAATACTATTGATCGACCTTTCATCTCCCAAGAGAAACTTGAGAAGAAGTTTGGTCAATCACCTGTTTTTGTGGCTTCAACGCTTCTTGAAAACGGTGGGATGCCGAATTCCATTAGTTCAACATCTCTCTTGAAGGAAGCTATCCATGTTATCAGCTGCGGTTATGAAGATAAAACGGAATGGGGAAAAGAGGTATGTAGTGTAGTGTTCGTTATGTGTGCAGCCTTCGTTTTTCTAAATTTTCATACTTCTTCCAACTAGGTGGGCTGGATATACGGGTCAGTCACCGAAGATATCTTGACGGGGTTCAAGATGCATTGCCATGGCTGGCGTTCCGTTTACTGTATGCCAAAGAGGCCTGCATTCAAGGGATCTGCTCCTATCAACCTTTCGGATCGTCTTCACCAGGTTCTTCGATGGGCTCTTGGTTCAGTTGAGATTTTCCTAAGCAAACACTGCCCGATTTGGTATGGATATGGCGGAGGATTGAAGTGGTTGGAACGATTTTCGTACATAAATTCCGTTGTGTATCCGTGGACTTCTATTCCTTTGCTCGTTTACTGCACATTGCCAGCTATCTGCCTTCTTACCGGGAAATTCATCGTCCCTGAGGTATGTCATTTTTTGCCGTCTTTCTTGGTATTGTTCGTTTTACTAATGGTGGTTCGAATTTTACAGATCAGTAACTATGCCGGCATCATATTCATTGCCCTTTTCATCACCATTGCTGTGACCGGTATCCTCGAAATGCAATGGGGAGGTGTTGGCCTCGACGATTGGTGGAGAAACGAGCAGTTCTGGGTGATCGGAGGCGTTTCCTCCCATCTCTTCGCCCTCTTTCAAGGGCTCCTCAAGGTCTTGGCCGGCGTGAGCACGAACTTCACCGTCACCTCGAAAGGAGGCGACGAAGACGGAGGATTCGCGGAGCTCTACCTCTTCAAGTGGACGTCGCTGCTGATCCCGCCCACGACTCTCCTGATCATCAACATCGTCGGCGTCGTAGTGGGAGTCGCGGACGCCGTCAACAACGGGTATGACTCGTGGGGCCCGCTCTTCGGCCGTCTCTTCTTCGCCATATGGGTCATCATGCACCTCTATCCCTTCCTCAAAGGGTTGATGGGGAAGCAAGAGGGCGTCCCGACCGTGATCATCATATGGTCAATCCTGCTCTCGTCGATACTAACCCTCGTGTGGGTCCGGATAAACCCGTTTGTCTCGAGGGATGGCCCTGTCCTTGAGATCTGCGGGCTCAACTGTGACGACTGAGGGCCGTGGTGCCCAGCCCTCGACTCTTTGCAAGACGCAAGGACAGCTCTTCGTTGCTGAGAATCGATGTTTCCTTGTGCAGCCAGACGCATATCCTGGTACGTTTTTTGCCCCATCCCGATCGGTTTCCGATGTACCTGAGGTAGAATAAGGAGCGTACTCTCTTGCTCAGTGAGTTTTAGATTGTATAGATGTTAAGAAGTAGCAAATGATTGATTGATAGATACTTGTTTCTATGGTTTCATTCATTCTTTTGTGTTTTGTTCATCTGAGTAATGGCCCTTAAAGGGTTGTAGATGTAACTGACAAAATAGGATTATTTATGGATAAATATTATTCTTATTTTTTTATGTGGTTAAAAATATTTGTAAAGATTTGTATTGTCCAATTACATATTTATATGGCTAAATGTTGCATCTGTGTGTTTATATCTGCACATTAATACTTCTTATAGGTCTAGTTTTGCACAACTCTACTCTTTTGGTGTAAAATGAAGAACTGCAACACTCCTTTCCTAATAAAAAAAACCCTTTGTAGAATGTAACATATTTTCCCAAATCACAAGGATTTTTTTGTTGTCTCATTTGTTTTTTTCTTTTGTTTTTCAGATTCTGGTCTTTTGAATTTAATTAGAGAATGTGCGCATATCAATTTTATGGTGCATTAGATTTCAAAAGGGATAATAACTGCTTAAATTACAAGTTTTGGTCAAGTTTTAGAAATTGAAATATTAAATCACGAAATTTTAATTTTTCTCAATTGTACACAAAATAGTCTTTTAACAATATTCAAAACGACAATGTTATAATAAAATAAGGAGAAAAATGAGAAAATAAATGAAAGTAGCAAAATGTCATCGTATAACGATATTTAAAATGACAATGATCTAATTAAATAGGGAGGGAAAAGAGAAAATAAATGATATAAAAGAAAATTTCTCTGAATTGTTCACAAAATAGTCTTTTGACAATATTCAAAACGACAATGTTATGTAAAATAAGGAGAAAAATGAGAAAATAAAGGAAAGTAGCAACATATCATCGTATAACGATATTTAAAATGACAATGATCGAATTTAATACAAAAGAGAAAAGAGAAAATAAATGATATAAAAGAAATAAAATACTTATTTGAGAAAAAAAATTTGGACCATTTCTCGATTTATGCGTGTCATCCTTGCGCAGGGGCCATGCTAATCTTCTCTGTATCGTTCCAATTTTATCGGATGTCCCCGAAGGGACACTAGAAGATTAGTTCGTTTGCATATATATAGTGTGAGAAGCTTTCGTAAAGTTTCGATGTGGGACGAAACTTGAAATTCCATTAAATAATTTAATATATTATGGGCCTTACTTGTGGTAGAATCGCGGCCCAGTAATTTCAACCGACCAAAGAGTCCACGTCCAAATTTGGCTTCTAGTTCTTACTAGTTACTTTCCAATTAATATTGTTGTTTATGTTAATATAATCATTTATAGTTAATATTGTTGTTTTATTTCAGTTGAGCATTTTTGGTATGAGCGTGGGTAATTTGAGAAAACCAAAATTCCAAGTGAACAAGACATTTGTGATACTCCTATTATCGTTGGTAACAGAGAAAGATATCTACAGGCAAAGTCCATCATCAAGAAACCTAGCAAGATTTGATCCATCTTTATCAGAGAATTTTTTGGTTAAATGTATCAAAGATATCTCATTGTTAAGTGCAAAGGCATATTATCAATATCTTTCTATCATGTGTTATATTTAGAACAGGAATACAAAAATGTACAGACATAAATGTATCATTCACATGCCATTGTTCAGTCGATTAGATTCACAACAACATTCAGTTTCATCATCTTCAAAGGTTTACAATTCGAAAGCGTGGCATGAACTCTACGTTTGTCGCACACTTCTAGGATCGAAACACAGTAGACCACAATATGTAGTTTTTCTTATCCTCTACTTTGTACAAATGCTTGTTCATTCGACCACCCATCTCCATGTTCTTATAACTGCAAAATCAGTAGGCTGTTGCCTACACAAGTCTGGTGAGCGGAATCCGTTCTCCTGGTCGAGCAACTCTTTCAATTGACGAGATTGGCATGATCCTTTGTGGCATTGTCATTCCTCCAGAAACGATTATTTCTGCAGTATTTACAAAAGATACAAGGAAATTATTTAACACCAAATTTGAAATGGCAAAAGATATTCTGTAAGCAGCATGTGCAGAAAACACTTAACCGATGATTTAACTATTTGCTCATGCAACATTGAAAGCAGTAATCAGAATTCAAACCCAAGTATGGTATCATACCTATCCCTTCACGAATAGACAAATTGGGCCTAATAATCTCGCTGGAACTAACCAAGAATATATCACCAATGTACAAGTGATTTGTAGGGACAAAAACACTGCATAATTCTTCATCTCCGTCATCTCTCTGTTGAAGAAGACAAAATAAACATGTAAACATGGTTTCCATTTATCCTAAGTAAAGCATTTTCAAAATAACTCTCGCTTTATTTTATCTAAATTGCTAAACACCTGTTACTTCTTATTAGGAGAACACATATGACAATTTTGAAGTTCAGATTATTACACCAGAAAACTGGTTACTTATTGAAACATCAACTGCTCGATCTGTTTACATATATCCTCAATAAGAACACATTACTACCTGTAGGACGACTGAGGAAGTGATAAAGCCAAATGCATATTCACCCACACGTGGATGGCGTATAATTGCCACTTCCTTAAATGCAGTAGTATTTTGGTCTGCAATGAACATGAAGTATAAAACTCAAACAGCAGTAAACATGAACATAAACAGTATGAGACAGCCATCAGTTAAGTACAAAGCCCATGAAAGTTCCGTTAGCATTGCACGGTATGTTGTGAAATAGCAAGATTTGCATTTGAGTCACCTAAATTCAGAAAGTAAATAAGTATTTATTTTCTTTACCAGGAGAAATTGCGGAGCTAATCTGCTTGGAAGCTGAGTAAATGTGTCTAACAAATGGCATTCGCTTTATAAACCATTCTCCAAGCCATATCACTGAAGCCCCCAGCCATGATGAAACAAATACACCAACAAGGAATACAAAAAGTAATGATGTCACAAATCCAAGTCCTGCACACAAGAAAACTAATTGAGAAGCCTGTCCAAGAAAACTAAGAAAAAGGTTGTGTAAAACATTAGTAAAGTAACAAATAAAAGCACACTGATGTAAAAATTGATCTGAAATACCATATTTATGGAGAAATCTATCATCCTGAAACAGTAAGATAGCAATATATCTGATAGACTTCATACGTGAAACAAGAAGAGGAAATTGAACAACTTGATAAATTCCCAGTTGCTCGAGTTACATAAGTGTAACAAGAAACTGAGTAGAGTATTTGGAAACACAGAAACGGATACCTAGACCTACTTCCTTTCCGAAGTTAGGGACACCTTATTTAATTCAACAGGGTGCAAACTGTTAGCCTTTTCAGTTGGCTTGATAATGCTATAAAAAAAATCTAAATCGTCATATCCTCCAAGCCAAAAGAGTACACTTACCAAATATCTCAATGCCCAGCTGTTCATATAGAGGACTGAAGAAACCATCAACAAATTGAACGAACCACCAAGTCACAAAAAATGTAACAGCAGCTGGGAATAGAACTATGCTGCAAAAACAGTTCATCACAACGTTAAGCTTGACCTGACAAATTCAGATAAATTATGCATTTCTGGAGCAAGCTAACAGGCAATAAAGTACCATCCGGTCATAAACTTTTTTGAAACCCAGCTTTGAAGAACAAAACAGCAAGCCTGGATAACAAAAAGTATAAGCCCTTAAAACATCAATTGAAAAAATTAACAATCTGCCTGCAGAAGAACATTTATAATTCTGACATAAGTCACATAACACAATCAACAATCCCCATATCCAACACTGAGTTCCTCTATGCCCAATTCAACGAGTCAGAAACATTTTTGGTACAGCTCTCACACTAGAAAAACCTTGCAAAACAAACTATTGAATACAACTGAGCTGGAAATGTAAAGCCATTCACAGGGTAGGGGAAGCCTACATTCCACCACAAGGAATGTCTATGACAAGCTGAGACAGCAAAGACAAAAAAATATGCAGACTAAAACACGTCATTCTCTTTTTGTTTAATGCTGTATTACTAGTACTATTACTACCAGTGATATCAGAAAATTAATTGTTGTTGGTACTGAAACTTCAAGATTATATCAATAAAAAGTCTGCAAATGATTTTAAAATTAGCAATTGTTCTTAATATCAGGAAGGCCAAAAAAGATAATCACAGCGGCCAGTCCAAATCGTATTGTTGAGGTACAACACCTAAAACAAATTACGTATATTCATGGCGCTTGCGACTGGAAGATTATTATAGATCAATTCCAACTATCATTGATTCAATCGGAATTTCAAATAAATTATCAAAATTAATAGATTATCACGCAAATTCTGTTATATGTTAAACCAACGCTTCAATTTGGAAATCTTTAACAACTATCACTACTTCACATATCGGCATCCTCAATTATCAAATTCTTATTCAAATCAGCTCAAATGTGTGATAAACCCAGCTAAAAACACTACTGCAGTAGTAACTCAGCCAGAAATAGAATGTCAGCTCGCATTTCAATAAATAAACGCACATTTCTATAAATAGAGAGTAAAACGAGCTCTAACACACACACACACACACACTAACACTACGAGTGGAAGAATCGGGAGAAGTAGAAGAAGATTTTAACGGATCTTCGGGATCTGGCCCTTCTTCATCTTCGCCAACGCTTTGACTCAGCGGCACCGACGTAGCGTCCTTCTCCTCTGCCATTGTAGCCAACAATAGGCACGAGCCGATATCGCAGGAGTTCTTGCAATCGGGAAATTAGGGATTTCAGTATTAGCAGTTGATAAAATTTGGGAATTTTGATGGATCGGAAAAATGGAGGAGAAAAAAAAAAGCGTGGTGTTGAGTGTTATTGAAGAGGTACGACTACTGAAGCGTGATGTACTGGCGAATGGCGATGACTAAATAGTCAACTCCATTATTGGTTTTGTTATTTCATGGGGTCAATACAAAACTATCTGAGCCAAAAATCATTTTTTTTTACGCGCAATTTTGTACATTAAATATTTTCCCTCAAAATAATTTCTCTATCATTTTCTTTAGTAGTATATTAATTAAAGGGCTAAGATAGAGATCAAACGGGTTTAATTTTGGACTTATTCGTGGAGCTCTCTATTAATCAAATTTGATCTTAATTTAATTGAATGGATAATTCATTTTTATCAGTGTGTAGATTAATATTGAACCTTCAATTCAATATCAAATTGAGCAACCTTTTATTTAATTATATATCGTGTTTTATGATGAATTAATGCCTTTCATTAATAATTTAACTTGCTGTTGGTTGATGTAATTAATTTATTTACTAAAATTGAATTTGAACTTACTACTTACTGTTACTAGAGTTTACATTATTACATACAATAAAATATTTGTCTTAGAAATCTTTAAGGAATATCATCAACCTGACATCAATTAGAAATTTAGAACCAAATTTTATTCAATAACAAAGAAATAAATAATTAATAATATACGCTCATTATTATATATAACTTGTAATAAAGAATTTATCGTTGATGTAATTTATTCTATATTATACTTATACCACACATCAATGTTATTTGTTATCCCGCGGCAGGAGTACTCCGTCCGTCTCTGAAAATTTGTCACTTATTTCTATTTTTATTCGTCCCTAAAAATTTGTCACCTTTCACTTTTACCATTTTATATAGTAGATTCCGCATTCCACTTACTCATTCGCACTCACATTTTATTATAAAACTAATATATAAAATTAAAACTTATATTTCACTAACTTTTTCGATCCACTTTCAATATTATATTTCTTAAAACCTGTGTCGGGTCAAATGATGACAAATTATAAGGGACAGAGGGAAGGGAGTATTTATTTCTTTCTTTCTTCAAAAAATTCTGAATATTAATTTAAGTGATTATGATGCATAATTGAATATTGATATTAGTAATATATACTACTACTTGCTTGGAATCCTCAATTTCCATAAAAATTTATGTCAATGAGGTTTTGCTCGTTATTTAGAATATGTAGGCAAACCATTCCAATTATGTTTAAATTACATTGATTTTATTTTTTCTCACACCAACACTGTAGTTTGAGGAAAGATATTTTCTTAAAAATACAATAAAGACCACCAACTATTCGTATATTCTAAAATCACCCCTCAACCTTTTGCATCCCTTACAACTTTGCCCATACAATAATTCGAAGTTTCGTGGCATCATTTACGTTCTTGGTAACTATCGGACGATCCAAAATCAATGGCGTAACTTTCTAGTTTAATGGTTTTTGAGGCTTACTCTCATTAGCTAAACAATCTTTAGGTATGCCTATAAGACCACAAACTTTCTAGTTTAATTCAATCAACGTTCTCGTCAATGTACAACCCTAGAAGAACTATTTTTTTATTAGTCCGTCCCTGAAAAATATGAAGTTTATAGTTTTGAAATAGTTAAACAATATATTATCTTTATACATCATTTTATTTACAATGTATACCATTACACTACACAACTAATAATGTGGAACTCACTCTCCACTCACTCACACTACTTACACTACATTTTATCTCTATCTCTTTTACTATTTACCATATACATTAAATTTGTGCCTGGCCAAATATTCATACTTTTCAATGACGGATAGAGTATAACCTTTTCTTATAAGTTAGGGATTTGATTCTCATAAGCTAATGGAGTACTTGAATTCAAAGATTTATTAAACTAAGACAATCTCCGATAGTACTCCTAAATCAATTTCATTACTATTTTTAGATTTACTTAAAAAAAATCTAAATCACTTTTTCAAATTTTATGAGTAAAAAGAGCTATAATATGAAGAATATTCTTTTAAGTCTAGTGACTGATTAAAGTGAAATCACTATTTGACGTGACATTTACACTAGAGTGAATTTGAATTTAATGTAAATGCTTATATATGTTCTAAACCTCTCGTGAATTTGAGAGCTGAGTTCGATTTCTTGACCATACAATACTTGATTTTTTAATGTTTTCTTGTCCTAATTTCTTTATATTTCTCTTCATTTTGTGTTATGTCATTTGGCACCCCCAATGTAAAATCTATGGGTCCGCCACTGGATGTAGTTCACCCACTTCATCTTCCCCACGGGGGCAGGCTTAGACGGTTCACCGCTTTCCTCCTCCCCCTACCCTTCCCCTTCCCCTTCGGTGGGGGAATGATTCTCCTTGGGGCGGGATAGATGCATTTCCGACAACTCGTACTCGTATGTGATTAAGTTTAGATAGATCCTTGGAACAACGTTGGATTCGCCCGAATCTAATGGGGTACCGACCATGCTCGGCCGATGAAGTTCGTCATCGCAGTGTAGGTCATTACCCCGTCCGTAGCAAAATTGGTAGTAGGCGTTTGCTGCCTTGGGCAAAAAGGCAAGCAATTTCAACGTGCAAAACTGCAGTCAACCTCAGGTCGGGTTTCTTGAACTTAGCCTTTGTCGTCAGCACCTCCACGGAGTCTTTGATCTTCGCTGTGCACGCCACGATATCGATTAGCAGTGATGCCGCTGTCGCCACCAAGACTACGTCGAGGAACTCGGGGTCGTGCCAAAGCCCGATCTTCAGCATGGCCTTAGGCGTCTCGGCCGCGGCCTTCACGTCCAAGATGTGTATCTCGCTCAACAAGGAGGACTTTATCGTCCGAAGTACGATCGCAACATCTGTTAGGGCTAAGCCGCATTCGGAGATGATCTCGGTGCATAAGGCTTGGATCTTCGTCCAAAAATCCAACTGCGTCTGTACGTCCGAGATGAGGTAGACGTTGAGTGCATCAATCTTGTACGCGTATTCCCGGGTAACCGACCCTATCTCGAGGTACTGGTTCCATGGGTGCCAGTGCTAGATCTTCTTGTGCCTAGGCTCCCACCACGCGAAATTGACTTACACGAGCAATTAATTATTCACAATCGAGTTAACAATAACACAAACGATATTGTCAAGCGGGCACTGTTAGAGTTTGTATACTAGAAATCACCTTTCGAGTGATTGAATACTGTTAAAACTCTTATTTTATTTTCCAAATGAATAAACAGATTATTTTTGTCATAATGTTGTTATGTTTTACATTTAATGGATGTTTATTACATATTTAAATGTATAAGTAACTTAACGAAGTCTAACTCTTTGTTTTAGTAGACCGGTTGTGAGCGTCGTTCATTTTAAGGTAACACGGTCAGTTCTGAACAAAGAAAAAGAAGAATTTCACAACCTAGATAGGCCTAGACTACCTATCGTGAAAGGTTGCAATGTCAGTCCGATTATTTCTAAGCCTTACTGAAATAAGATGATGTTGGTGTGGTATAGCACTGAATTGGATCTAACAGCGAGACATGTCTTTATGCTATCTACTGAAAGACGAGGTCTTGTAAATTATTGTTTCTTAATCAATGTACGTTAGCATTGAGCATACGGTATTGATTATGCACTACTTTGACTTACCAAATGGTACGGGTTTTTCGCAACCTAATAAGCCTGGTATATTGGGTAGTGGTGATTAATATCTAGCGGTGCTAGGATTGCTATTATGTTGAATTGTACGCGAGGTGAGTTTCATTTGATAACATCCTCAAGAGGAGCTTGAAATAAGGTTTTATTAATCGGAACCTAGCTAGTTGGAATTTGATTACTCTATGAATAATAAATAAGAATTTCTTGTTGAGTCCACTCTTGGAATAAATAAGATATTAATTAATTAAGTCCATAGCAGACAATAATTAATTAATGGATGTTTCTATCTTAAGCGCGGGAAATAAATATCAAGTAATGGAAACCCGGAGTACTTATAATTTCGGATTTGGATGGGGAGTGCAATATTACTTCTGTAGCGGCTGCTCGTAATATTCCAATTATAAGTTTATATTAAATTGGGTTTAATTTAATTAGTAAAAAACTAATTGGAGGAGCCCATATCCAAAACCTTGCACAGATCCCTGTCTGGGCCCAATATGTGACTTATTATAAATAGGAGAATAAATGAGACAGAAAAGAGATATTATTTTCTTCCAAAAATTTCGACCCCCTCTCTACTTAGATTAGGGGCGATTTTTCCTCTTCTTCGAGGGATTGGTTTTCTGTCTTCTTTATTTAAGTCCTAGTATACTGGTGAGATCAGTCCACCCTGATATCAGTTTACAGTCCGGGAACCAGACAGAAGATCCATGGTTTAGTACTAAAGATCTTCACGTGGAGAAGGCGTTAGCTATCTTCGATTTTTTGGAGAATCATCAAGGTAAAATAGCTAAACCGTAGAAAAACATGTTTTAGGTTTTGATTAATTTAAAGCATGATTTATTTGAGTTATGAGCATGATACATGTGATAATTGCGCGAATAGAATTTGTCTAAATAATCTGCTAAATAGATCAGGATTATTATGTAATCGATTTATGTGAACGCTTCCGCTGCCAACCCCTTCAAGCACATGGGAACGAATCAAATTTTTCGCACTATCTCTAAATAGATTACTCACCGACGAGTCCTCCGTGCATTTGGACGTGAGTACACTTTTGAAATCTTCGAGTGCCTCTAGATTATTGGCGTGTTATTCTTGGAAATAAACATGACCAAAAGCTAATACAAAGAGAAACAAATAATCACATCAATAACTCTTATTAGATCAACTCAATCTCCAACAAGAAAACATTAAATTTCATTAAAAATCTATTACCTTCTAGATAACATGCAAGTTTATCAATGTTGTTAGCGGTGTGTAGATGGGATCTTCGCTTGCCGTAACGAGGAGGATGAAAATGCATATAGCAACGGCGGTGCAGCCGACGACCAAGATGGTGATCAGACGCGCGCACTCCACTTTGAATGTGACGTCATCTGGATTCCAGGACACCACTATCACAATGAATGTCAGCATGAACACTGAAAATCCATCATCGTATCTCGCCTTATCACTGAAAGTTTATGATTATTCTGACCAATTTCCTTAAAAATATAGTATTTCCCACAACCTTTAAAAGTGGTTTAAAAATCACCAATTTTTTGAATTGTGCAAATTTACCACACTAAATTTTCCGGCATAATTTTTTGCCAACGTGGAATTCCAAAAAACCTACGTGTAATAGTCTGAGCTACATTCCATCTTGCAGGTGATATTGTTGGGAGAACTTTTTATAAATGTAAATGAGATATTTTTATAGGATGAACAAAAAAGAAAGTACCCTTATTTTTATGGACGGATGGAGTATCAGTTAGTTCAAGAAATATTGTTTCATTAACAATATAAGCACAATGTCAATATTAATTGGATACAATATCATTTTGTCACTATTATAAATCATTTTGTTAAACTGGTATAAATCATTTTGTTTCATTATGAAATATTGCATGTATTTTTCTATTTATATTAAACTGGTATAAACCAAAACATATTAAATATGTTAAAGAGCAAATGCATTTGAATAAGTAGTTAGTTTAGGTGCTAAAGTAGATGGTCTTTTTAATTTTCATTAAATTTTTCTTTACCTTTAATCAGTGGCGGAGCCAGACTTTTAACGATGGAGGCCCCAAACAATTACTCCCTCCGTCCACAAAAAATAGGCACATTTATGGACCAGAGTTTTAATGAGAAAATGGTAAAGTAAGAGAAATAATGTATAAAAATGTGGATAGAGTAAGAGAGATAAGAGAAAAAGAGGTAAAGTATGAGAGGAAAATTTTCCATTTTTATAAATGGTACTATATTTTGTGGACATTCCACAACGTCAAAATGGAACTTTTTTCTTGAATGGAGGGAGCATTTAAATTTATTGAGTATGTTCAATATTCGGAAACCACTCGAACATAAGCTATAGAAAAATTTGTGCGTGAGAAATAGATAATAAAAAAAATATGAATATATTTTTTAGGGCATTGCATTGATATTAATTTTAATAATATTATAGTGCAACATTATATATTTACATGTTTATAGAATTATGTTTATTCTTAGAGGAAATATCATTTTTTATGAATATAAATTTAAATTATTTATGCAAAATTACTATAGAGAAAATCAAAAAATACTATAAATGAATATGATAAAATCATTACTACCGTAAACAATTATCTACTTTTTTTTAGAAAATCTCAAAAAACACATACTTCAGTTAAGAGAATGAAGGCAACAACAGGATTCGAATTTGGTACCACGCAAATGAAAGGCTGGAACTCACGCCAACTGAGCTAACAACTGATATTATTTATTTGGCATACATATAATATATATAATAAATGTTCAAACGGCTGGGGGCCCTTGGGCCCCCCGGCCCCACCGTAGCTCCGCCACTACCTTTAATACTCTGTCTTGTACAGTATTGAATTATGTACTTAACTCTATTTTCATTAAGTAATGTTTTAGACTTTAGGGAAATTAAAAGCTCTTTTTAATCTTATTATAAGTAGGACAATGTGAAAAGTTTTGCGAGGTAAGTGGGACAACCGGATAAGTGTAGGCCCTACTTGGTAGGATGGAATGGAATGAGGAGAGAATGAAATGAAGATGGGAATGGAATGACAATTCCATTCCATTCTTGTGCTTGGTAAGCACAAGGAATGCAAAAGGAATGGAATTGTTATTCCTTGACTGATTTCATTCCTATGTTTGATATCTACAAATTAATATAGAAATTGAATAGAATGAAATATGAATAATTAATATGTTGATTCTAATAGAAAAAAACACTACACACATTTCACACACAACACGCACTCCACACACTACACATATTTCACACACTTTACACACTACACATACTACACACATTTCACACACTACACACACTACATACATTTCAAACACTACACACAGTTCACAAACTACAAACACTACTCACATTTAACACATTTCAAGCATCCAATTTTTGAATTTGTGTACTGTGTGTAATGTGTGAAATGTGTGTAGTGTGTGTTTTGTGTGAAATGTGTGAAGTGTGTGATAATGTGTGTATTGCGTGAAGTGTGTGTAGTGTGTGAAATGTGTGAAGTGTGTGAAATGTGTGTAGTGTGTGCAGTGTGTGAACTTTGTGTAGTGTGTGAAGTGCGTGTGGTGTGTGAAATGTGTGTAGTGCGTGTAGTGTGTGAAATGCGTGAAATGCGTGAAGTGCGTGTAGTGTGTGAAATGTGCGTAGTGTGTGAAGTGTGTGAAATGTGCGTAGTGTGTGAAGTGTGTGAAAATGTGTGTAGTGTGTAAAGTGTGCGAAATGTGTGAAGTGTGTGTAGTGTGTGAAATGTGTGAAGTGTGTGTGTGGATTTTTCAATTATTAAAAAAAATTTAATTTTAATTTTATTGTAAAATTGTGATGATATTAAATTTAAATGTAATATAAAATAATATTTATATAATTTTGTTAAATTTTAAAATAAGAAGAAAGGAAAATGGAATGGTCATTCCTTAGCTAAGTGGATGGAACGAGTATTCACATGTGAAATGGAATGGCCATTCCAAAAGGAATGGTGATTCCTAACAAAAATATTTACCAAGTAAAGAAATAGAATAGAGGTAGGAATGTCATTTCATTCCTCCATTTCATTCCATCGTACTAAGAAGGCGGACTAAGTGTTTAGAATGATCCTAATTATATTTTGGACTATAAATAGATGATATTCGGTAGCTATAAATTCACTCTGTATTATTTTCGATGGCTTGCTTCACTCAATTTCCAGTGAAACTTTGTCTACGGTTTTAGAATACATTAGTATGAGTTTGGAATCCACTGAGTTCAATAAGAATTAGTTTGGAATTCGATTAATTTTGAACGATTAGTTGATTTCATATAAATTGGTGTTTAGTGTGAATCAATTCTAATTTGAATTTTTCTTTCACACACTTTAGCATATTAGTCTATTTCTTGAGCATGATTTTTTTTTTGTCTAGAAGAGCAATAAATCTGGAAAATTGAAGGTTTAATTTTATACTAATATGTATTGAATGAGGCCCTGTTAGCTTAATTTATAATCATGTTTAATTTATTTAGTAGGCCCACGTAACCGAACTAATTTTAGGCACAAATTTTAATAATTTTGTATATTTTCAGTTCTTTAATTCAGTTTTAGTGTATTATTCTTTATTAGTACGTTTTAATTTAGTTGTAATCTAAGGATTTTAGTGATATTTTAAAAAAATAATGACCACAAATGATATTAGTACAATGTCAAAGGATTAATTCTCTATATACTCATATATCAGTAGTACTCCCTCCGTCCCAGATAATCCGTACCAATTTTTCATTTCGGTCTGTCCCACATAATTTGTCCCACTTCACTTTTATCATTTTTGGTAGTGGACCTCATATTCCACTAACTCATTCTTACTCACATTTTATTATAAAACTAATATATAAAGGTAGGACCCACATTCCACTAACTTTTTCAACCCACTTTTCATTACAATTCTTAAAACCCGTGCCCGGTCAAAGTGACCCGAATTATCCGGGACGGAGGGAGTATTAATTAATCAAATTATTCTACAATTTACTAAAAATTTGCACTACATTGAAATAAAATTATAAGCTTGCTATGAAAGCCAAAATACTACTTGTAGTATAAATATTGGATAGAGTTACAAGCTTGGTATGAAAGCCAACTAATCAGAAAATTTAAATTACATGCCGTTTTTGATGTAACGCTCCACATTCCCTGCTACCAATCCATCGTCAATTTGGCGGGAAAATCTCCAAATATCCCAATTTGACAGGGAAATTCCATATTCTCACACTAATAAAACCTCCCTTTTTTGTATCTACTCACCAATTGTTAGTGAAAAAGCGGATTTGCGAAACGATGTATATGGTGAAGAGGAACGGGAGGCAGGAGGCTGTGCGCTTCGACAAGATCACTACGAGCCTGAAGAAGCTTAGCTATGGCCTCAACTGTGATCCGGTTTTGGTGTCGCAGAAAGTGTGCGCGGGGGTGTACAAGGGCATCACCACTAGTCAGCTTGCCGAGTTAGCTGCGGAGACGGCTGCTGCTCTCACCACGAATCACCCTGATTATGCTTCTGTATGTTCTATTGCTAATTTGATCATAACGGTTTCCGTTCGTTGTGATCTGTTTTTTGAGTTCCGCTTCGCTGATCTTAAGTAACTGCTGTTTATATTGGATTGATGTTTCATTAGTCATTTCTGCTGATTGCTAATTCGATCGTAACGATTTCCGTTCGTTGTGATTTGTTTTTTGATTTCCGCCTCGCTGATCTCACTTAACTGCTGTTTATGTTGGATTGATGTTTCATTAGTCATTTCTGGAGCTGCTGATTGCTAATTTGATTGTAACGATTTCCGGTCGTTGTGATTTGCTTTTTTGATTTACGCTTTGCTGATCTTACTTAATTAATTGTTGTTTATGTTGGATTGATGTTTCATTAGTCATTTCTGGAGCTGCTGGTTGTTTCAATGCATACCTGATTAAGTAGTTCATGTTTAATTTACACATGCTGATATTTTATGGATGTTTTGTTTGATCTAGCACCTTCATTTGGAAAATATTGAATTGTTTATACCAATTTTTGTTTGTATATTCTGCACATTATTTTAATCTGAATTTACTTGCTCTGGTGTCTACAATTGTATCTTGTGTTTGCATGCTTGGATATGGAATTTTCATATTCTGAGAGATTGATTAACTAAATGAGTATTTGTGCATGCTTGGGTATGTGAATAATCATTTCGAAGACAAATACATTCATCTCTATGTACATTTGAAGGAATGTGATTTATATTGTACATCTGGTCAAGTACTTTTTTAATCTTGGAAATAATATGAATTGTTGTGCAATATGCAGTTGGCTGCAAGAGTTGCGGTTACAAATCTTCACAAGAACACTAATACGTCATTTTCTGAGACGTAGGTTAACTCTGCTGCTATAGTTGAATTATTAACAAATCTATTGGGTTGGTAACACTATGCATAACTGTTGCAGTGTTCAAGACATGTACAATCACGTCAATGAGAGGTCTGGGCTAGAGTCCCCTTTGATCGCTGATGATGTGTATGAGATTATAATGAAGGTATCTGTTCTTCCAGCATTTGCATTTTAAGTTATGTTATTTTTTTTTTGTATACATTATTGGTATGAACAGGATATAATTAAAAGATGCAGCAAAAAGTAACTTCCACTTAATTGATCAGTAGAAGACATTTTCCTTTGCAATTTTGCTAGTGTCTTTCTATTTTGTCATTACTTTCATTGTTTTTTCTGGGTTTGTTTGGAGTTTGTGCAAATGACATGGGTCATAAAGTTTGGAGGGTTAAATATATACTACTCCGTATAAGATTATTAAATAATACCTATGCTATTTCTCAATCTTGAAGTACTGACTTATTTTGCAATTTCTTTATTGTATTAACTATCATATTCCTTTTGCAGAACTCTGTTTGTCTTGACAGTGAGATCATATATGACAGAGACTTCGACTATGATTACTTTGGTTTTAAGACGCTTGAAAGGTCTTATCTGTTAAAGAACGAAGGCAAGGTTGTCGAAAGGCCACAGCACATGTTAATGAGGGTTGCTGTTGGCATCCATAAGGATGATATAGATTCTGTTATAAAAACATATCATCTTCTGTCCCAGCGATGGTTCACTCATGCCACTCCCACACTTTTTAATGCTGGAACACCAAGACCACAAGTACGATAGCTGAGATAACTGCCCAGTGATTTATCATTTTATATTACTATGAACGCTAACACTTTTCATGAAAGGAGTTTAGCTGTTACTTGGAAATTTCTTTATGTTTTCTCTACTAAATGTTCAATTTTATGTATTGCTTACAGTTAAGCAGCTGTTTCTTGATATGCATGAAAGATGACAGTATCGAGGGTATATATGATACCCTCAAGGAATGTGCTGTCATTAGCAAATCAGCTGGAGGAATTGGTGTGTCTGTCCATATTATCCGTGCTACCGGAAGTTATATACGTGGAACAAATGGAACATCCAATGGCATTGTCCCAATGCTTCGAGTTTTCAATGACACTGCCAGATGTGTGGATCAGGGTGGTGGCAGGAGGAAAGGTATACACATTTCTTCTTATGTTGTAATTGTGTAGTTTGCATTTTTATTGCATTTTGATGTTCGTCTTTCTGTGAATGATGTGGATAGGTTCTTTTGCTGTATATTTGGAGCCATGACACTCTGACATCTTTGAGTTTCTTGATTTGAGGAAAAACCATGGGAAGGTACTAGTTTGGTGCTGTTATGAAATTACATTTTATTTTTCTTTATTATTTATATGGCTGAAGTTAAGATTTGTAGATATTTTAGTTCTCTAGTTACTGCCCTATATTATATCAACTCTTCTTTATTTATTTTTTTCAGGAGGAGCATCGGGCAAGAGATTTGTTCTATGGTCTTTGGGTACCTGATCTCTTTATGCAAAGAGTTGAATCTGAAGGCCAGTGGTCATTGTTTTGTCCGAATGAGTCTCCTGGATTAGCTGATTGCTGGGGTGAAGAATTTGAAGCTTTGTACACTAAATATGAGAGAGAGGTAAACAAGACTTATATGAGATTAACATTTTTTTTGGCTTTGAATGAATGATTATTTCCGAAGTATTGTTTGTTTTGGACTCAGGGAAAGGCCAAGAAAGTTGTCCAGGCACGGAGTTTATGGTTTGAAATCTTGAAATCTCAGATTGAAACTGGAACTCCTTTTATGCTTTATAAAGTAGTGAATTGACAAGTCTCATTATTCAGATTTTACTTATGTGCTTTACTTGAACATCAATTCATCTGAATCTTCACCTTTTATTTGCAGGACACTTGTAATAGAAAGAGCAACCAGCAGAATCTGGGTACCATAAAATCATCTAACTTGTGTACTGAGATTATCGAGTATACGAGTCCCACTGAAACTGCTGTATGCAATCTTGCATCAATTGCTCTACCACGATATGTTAGAGAGAAGGTTTCTTTGGTTTAATATGAATTTATGTTTCACATGTAGTATGCCTACTTGGATATTTCTTAATTAGTTTCTCTATTTTCTTAAGGGTGTGCCTTTGGAGTCCCAACCAACAAAGCTTGTTGGCAGCATAGGATCTAAAAACCGATATTTTGACTTCGACAAACTGGCTGAGGTGTGTTAATTTTAGTTGCTGGTTAATCAGTTCAGCTTTGCTGATGTTCACGTAACTGTGGTGTTCTTTTAAATCTTTACCTGCTGCTTTATTTCTGCAGATTACTGAGCTTGTTACGACAAACCTTAACAAGATAATTGATGTGAATTATTATCCAGTTGAAACTGCTAAAAGGTCCAACATGCGTCACAGGCCAATAGGAATTGGTGTACAAGGTCTTGCTGATGCCTTCATCTTGCTTGGCATGGCATTTGAATCTCCAGAGGTATAAAGCTGATATTCTCTTTGACATGCTTTGCTGGAACTTCGCTAAGTTAGTCACTTCGATTACTGAGTGCAGGCTCAGCAGTTGAACAAGGATATATTTGAAACCATATACTATCATGCATTAAAGGCATCTTGTGAACTCGCTCAGAGAGAAGGCCCATACGAAACATATAGTGGCAGTCCTGTTAGCAAGGTATATTAGTAGTATTATTTTTGTGGCATGCTGATGCAGCCATGTATATGAACTTTTTATGAAGTCTCAATTACTGGTATCTCATGGTGCTCTGGAACAACTGATGACATCTTGCGCATATTTTGGGCATCCTTGTTCCTTGTTGCTGGTCATATGTGGGCGTCATTGTTTAGACCTGGCTGTATCTTTCAGGGAATCATCCAGCCAGATATGTGGGGAGTGAAGCCGTCTGATAGATGGGATTGGGGTGCTCTTCGGGCTAAGATTGCAGAACATGGGATTCGGAACTCACTTCTCGTAGCACCCATGCCAACTGCTTCAACAAGCCAGATTCTTGGGAACAATGAGTGCTTTGAACCATACACATCTAACATTTACAGCCGTAGAGTTCTAAGGTTTGGCTCATCAACACATTTTATTCAGCTTCCCTCATCTGCATTTTGTTCCATGATACTGATATTACCTCTCGACGGTTTTTTCAGTGGCGAGTTTGTTGTTGTGAATAAGCATCTTCTCCATGATTTGACTGAGATGGGGCTTTGGTCTCCTAATGTCAAGAACAGGATTATTCACGAGGACGGCTCTGTTCAAAACATCCCCGAGGTTCCTGAAGATCTTAAACGGATTTACAAGTATGCATTACACACAATTCAGAGATAGAAACCATTCCTTTGTTTTTATTTGTCACACTCTAATTTGTTTTGCATCTTCTCAGAACAGTATGGGAGATCAAACAACGGATATTGGTTGATATGGCTGTCGACCGTGGATGCTTCATAGACCAGAGTCAGAGCCTAAACATCCATATGGACCAACTTAGTTTCGAAAAGCTTACTTCTCTCCACTTCCATACCTGGACTAGGGTAAGCTAAATGGAAATAATACTACCCTGTCTAGCATATGTTTATTGTTGTGACTTTATTTTATCCTTTTTCGTGAAGGGTTTGAAGACGGGCTTGTACTATCTAAGAACGCATGCAGCAGCCGATGCCATCAAATTCACCGTTGACACTACCATGATAAAGGTAGGTGCTCTCCTCTCTACACAAGGAATGATTCCATCAAACCCCATTTCACTTCCCAATCGTTGCGCAGGATGATAAGGCTAAGGCAGCAGCAGCTGATGACGACAATTCTAAGATGGCGCAGATTGTATGCTCTTTAGCCAACCGCGATGAATGCCTGGCTTGTGGAAGTTGATAGCTTACATAACATAAGTGGGATTGTATTCCGTAGTTTCTTGTGATGCTTTGAACGGTTTGTGTTGTGTTCTCCATATTGCTGGGGATACCGATATCATGTATGTTCAAGGTTCCAGATTTCACTGAAAGGTTACATTCTCATCATATTTCTTGTAGTTCTAGTCACTTCCTAACTATTAATAGGCGCAGCGGCGGATCCAGGTGGGGTCGAGCGGGGTCAGCCGACCCCACCGCCGGCCAACTAAGACAGGGGGAGCTCCATGAGTTCCGGTCTTTGAAGTTGCCGCTGACCCCACGGTGTGCCGGAGCGGGAATGAGAGCAGTCACGAATCTTTGTGTCATGTGTGTGTTAGACAAAAAATTTATAGACAGAGAGGAGTAATTTGAATATTTGAGAAGAGGAATTGAAAAAATTGAGTTGCAGAGATTGAGAAGGGGGAAGAAGACGATGAAAAGTACAATACTCATCGTGGGACCCAGCTTTTTGTTTGTTACGAATATAGGACTTTTATCTCTTCTGTTAAATGCATATTATAATATTCAAAATTACCAAAATAGTTTTACTAATATTTATAATTCACTCAAATTAACTTTTTTATATGTAACGAATTAACTGAGATGGCCTCTAGAATCAAATTAATACCTAGAAATTTAATTACTACTATTTTTTCATATAATGGATTGATAATTATTTATACGTATCTATCTTATTTATTAAAATGAATAAAAACACATGATTTCATAATATTAAAAGGTCGTGTTTGATAATTCTATAAAATTTTAATTAGTTATAAAAGACAACATATTATTTTTGTCTAATTTAAACAAATCTCAAATATCAATTTTAAATGTCGATAGATTTGTCCGTCTTACTACTCTTTATTCAGAAGATTTCTTATCGAGTTTATAATTTTGTATTAACAATGAAGTAGAAAAAGGATGCAATGTTATTTAAGGCGAGTTGCTATTTCTAATCCATGTATCAAGACAAAGTATTAGGCATGAAAGAAAAGTTTAGACACTGATAATATTTGCGGATCTGATTAATTTAGTAAGATTTATGAAGACGACAACAAAGGAGAAAGCAACGAAAAAGGATGTCATCAGAGTTGAGAAATATTAAAAATATTTTTTACTACATCCGACCCCACGAATTTCATTTTCTGGATCCGCCATTGAATCCACCAAATTATCATCTGCTTTTGTAGAGTGCTACTACAAACTAATTTCACTCTTGCATGTCCGAATCATGTTTTTACCAATTTAAAACATAAAATCTAGTAGGAATAAAATATGAATTTCATTTTTATAAAATAGGGCAGCACTATTCATCAATCTCTTCGTTTGTGGATGTTGATTTTGCTACCGGTTCATTTAAAATGATTCCTATTTTCAGTTTTAAAATAACTATGATGAGTAATTGGACTCCTAGCTTTTTTTTGAATTTTTGACATAAATAAAATGCAGATTTTAGCAAAGTGGACTATATTAATCCATCAGCCAAGCAGTTTCTTAACGTTAAAGGGTTTTTGAAATAAAAAATAAGTCTGAATATATTTTATTAAAAACGTTGAAATTGAAGGCAAAAAATTTAATTAAATCCATTAATTCTCGAGAGCTGTGTTCTTGTAATTAGCGTGGTCTTGAGCGCACCCAATCCCGACTCCCTATAACATTGGCGTGGAGCGCATTGACCAAGGTTGTTTCATGTTAATCATTATAATTAAAATTGAAAAAATTGTCAATTTTTGTTTAGTCTAGTAGTAGTACAAGTAGTATATTAAATCAGTATAAAAGTAATGGATTTTGAATTTATTTACGTAGAATATTTTTTAGAAAAATCATACTCCACCTACATGAAAATCCTAATTATACTACTCTAATTCGAATTAAATACGATTTGAAATACTATGATATTGGATAAATTCAAATGTTTAAATGATAATTTCTCTCGAATTTCTACGCAACAGACATTTTAATGATCTACTAATAAACAACGTAGAAAAGGTACTTAGATTATCTTCGATGATATACTAAAACTTACAATTTTAGATGTAATTAGTTTCAATAGTACTTAAAAATCAATTTTATTTTTGATTTTTAAGAAAAAAATCTATTTTTAAGTTTACATTAAAATCATATTTGACGTGATATTTACACTGGAGGCTCAGATTGATTTTTGACATAAAAAACGGCGAAGCGCACCTGATCTGTGGCGGACTGAGCAGGAGAGAGGCCGGGGAGACTGGGGCCCGGAGCTCCGGTCGGCGGCGACGGAGGGCTCGACAGCAGCAGCGATGGAGCCAGAGATGTCGGCTTCGACGAGCCGCAACTGGTACCGAAGCCGGCGGGGAAGCAAGCGGAGCCGGCGGCGGCGGTGATGAGATTGACAATAGAATTGATTCTTCTCTTAATGTTGTATACAAAGAAGTCTTTCAAAATGTATGAATTACTTATGTTTAGAGAGATGTTTTTAACGTTTTTGTTAAGATGATGTTTGAATTCTCTGTGTTGTTCGAATTTATAAGTACTCCCTTCGTCCCGCTTTAGGAGTCCCGGTTGAGATAAATTAATAAAAAATACCTACAAAGTGTTAAAAGTGGATCCCAACATCCACTACAACTAATAAAAAAGTGTTAAAAATGGGTCCCAACATCCACTATAACATTTATTTATTGGACGCTCAACTAAAAGTGGGTCTCAACATCCACTACAATATTTATTTATTACACACTCAAAACACTTTTTTCTTAAAACATGTGCCCGACTCAACCGGGACTCCTAAAGCGGGATGGAGGGAGTATTTAATTTACTTTAGTGTTTAGTAATTATCAGTCTTTTGTTTGTATATCTTATTCTATTTCTATTTCTTTCCATTATATCTTTTCATTATAGGAGATCGATAGATTAATAGATGTAGTAGCAAAAGTATGATTTCGAAATGTTAATAATCATATTTATACAATATTTCAATAGTTTTTATTAATGAATATCAAAAAATTCAACAATATTTTATTTTTAGAAAAACATACTATATTTTATTTTTTTCTGAAAATAATTTGGCACGTGCATAGCACGGGTGGTAAAACTAGTTTTTAAAAAAAGGGTTACTCACTAAATTTTTCACAGATTTCGTAATTTAATGGTGTGACTCCATTTTATAAAGAGAATAAAATAGTTTTATTTTTATTTCAATATTAAAAAAAAGTTACTTACATAAGTTTTTGCCAATAATCCCATAAAATCCGTCGGGATATATCGATGGACTATTGAGTGATAAAGTTACCATGTGACATCGTTTTTTATTTTTATAATAATTATGTGTTTTTTTTTTGGATTTTAATTATGTGTTTTTTTTATTTTTTTAGAATTTTAATTATGTATATTTTTTTATTTTTTTTAGGATTTTAAATTGTAATTCTTTTTAGTGCGTTTTGATTAATTGAATTTGTTGGAAAAAATAAAAAATGAAATTGAATGAATAGTTAAAGGATGAGATGGTTAAGATGGAGGGATGCTAGTGTTGTCTCTTGGTTATGAAATAAGTGAAAAGTACAATGAAGTTCATGAATAGTGAAGGTATGAGACGGTTAAGAGGCGGATAAGAGATAGAGATAGAGATAGAGATGGCCTAATGACACTTTTATATGAAATTTTAATCCAACTAATATGATAACGATGATATCATAGTCACTAAATTTTATTATTGTTGCTGGGACTATAAGTTTAGTAAATGTAGGATCATCAATCGATACATTATTCGTTTGCAAATTCAAATAATGTTCTTCCTAATAAGTAAACTTAATAATGTAATTAATGAATTTTTTTTAATGTTTTTCTGATGTCATCCTGATTCGTTTTATAAAATTATGCATATCAAATTTTCAATTACATGCCAATAAATAGATAAAAGTACAATAATATATGAACATGGGCTACAATTTTTGCACACGACAGAAGGCCCAATATAAGTACAGCCCAAAATGTGCTGCCACACAATCTCCGCCTACAACAATGAAAGTGAATTTCTGAGAACTAATGTTATCACCCGTGCTATGTACGGGACAAAAAATTTTCAATTAACAAAAATATATTTACAGCTACATAGATTAAAATAATAAAAATAGAGGTAATAATATAAATATATATTCATGTATTAATTAAAAATAGTATTGATAAGATTATAAACAATTAAAGTAATTCTCTCGACTCATTGTAATGAAACATTTCATATTCAACTTACTATTTATTTTTTATGTTTAATTTTTGACCATAGCATAACTTGATATGCAAGGTCAAAGACTAAATACATTTTTAGTATAGAAAAAAGATAAATTTCATATTTCCCGCCATATACATGTATAAAAAGTAAATTATCACTTAAAATAAGTGATAACATTTTACCACTTAAAAATTTATAAGAAATTTAAGGATTCTTCTTCCTCTTCTAAACCTAGGTTTACTTTTTCCCGTAATTTGAAAATGCAGTTTCTTCCACTACTTATCAAATACGCCTCATTTCTCTCGCAAATAACTAATTTATTTCCGCTAAATTTAATTAATTTTGATAATCACAGTGCATATTTGATTATGTAGAAATGAATATTTTATATATATATAAAAAAAATCAATCATGCCTCCGTCAAATATTTGAAGATTCTTTTGATTAAGCTTGTTAGTATTTTAGTTTGTCGTAACCGATTATATAGATTATTTATTTTTATTTTGTATAATTTCTATTTTAAATTTAATGTAAAATAATAATTCAGTTAATGAGAGTATTTTATTATATGTTTTACATTTTTTTTATTCATCAAATTATTTTAATAGCTGAAATTATAATTTCAAAATCATGACATGTTTTCAAACACAGTAATCATATTTTTCATCAATCATATTCCATATAATCATTTCTATGCGGAATTACAAAACACAGAAATCATAATCCTAGAAATCACAATTCTAGAACTCAAAATTCTAGTAATCATTTTCCTTTAAAACTTTACTTTCCTTGCAAACAAACATACCCTTTTTAGGATGCATAGTCAAATGCCAAATGCTTATTATTAGGGAGTGCAAAATAATTATTTTACCAATTTACATCTTCGACACAAATTATCTACATTTATAAACTAACAATACGCCGTATCTAAATTGAGCATGCTTTGTTTCATTTATAATTTATGAGAACTGAATACTCGGAGATATACATTTTCAAACTATAGAAATTTAAATACATCTCATTTTTCCAGAAAGTAAATAGTAAGTATAATCCAATTTTACATGACCCATGATGTATATTAAAATCTTATATCACTATAATAGATAAAATATAGTATAATCCATTTAAGGTATACTTAGTAAATATTTTTATAGTATTTAAACTAATCAAACATAATTCATGTATTTAGCAATCTTTCATCTTTAAGAAAAATGACACATAAAATTCCATCTCCAAAAACATACCTATTATAAATTACGTTATTAAATACTTAAGTATAATTAAATTTGTAAATTGCACTGATAGAATATTAAAACATTACAAAAATATATCTATTCTTTTTATTAATAATTTGAAAAAATAAATTTAGTTGATTTCAGTTCATTCCAAATTTCCAATGTCTTTATTCCAAGTATTTTATGTTTATATTTAGTTATGGGTCTCACTCAACAAAATTCTTGAAATCAAAAGAATCAATTTATGAATTATGATTCTTAATTTTATTACGTCAATACAACAAATATAAAATGAAGTTTGTATTTAACTACATGTATAAAATTACGTATGTATTTGACGACATATCTAGAATAATAGTACTATATGAATTGTTTGATAAATCCCCATAGTAGCTAACACCATATAGTGCATACAATTACACATACACGTTTATAAAAAAAAATATTGGTTCACATAGATAGTAGTACAAACGTAACATAACAAATTAATATTAAAAAAAACTACTAATATAAAGAATATTGATTAGGATGTTAACCCACCAGCTAACTAATAGCCTTATTTGAATTTTGGCCCATCAACTATAAATTAAATTAAGCCCAAGTCCACTCAATATGAATAGAAAACCCCTCGATCGTCTTCTTCCTCTTGAATTAGCCTTACCCTATATTCCAAGATCATGCAGATTCCATTGATGGTGTGTGTATATATATGAGTGTTTGCCCTGTAGATCTGCCCTTTTTTGGTCCCAATAGATGGTTTTCCCGCTCAAAAGTATGTCATATGGTAGTCCAAAAAACTGCTTCTTTATAGATTTAAGTCTTTTCTGACGACACTAGAGATCAACGCGGCTCTGTTTCAAAGCTTGAAATCTTTCATCCATCTCAAGAATGTGCATGCCCGTCTCTTTCGATACAACCTTCATCAGGACCGATTTATTATCAACATGCTTCTAAAATCGGCTTTTCATTTCAACCGCCCCGACTATGCCGTAACGCTATTCTGCGAGACGGAGCCCAATTTCCATTTATACCACACCATGATTCGTGGGCTTGTTTCAAGAGATCATTTTGACAACGCCATTAAATACTTTCACGTGATGTACCGCGAGGGATACTGGGCAAACAGTTTCATATTCACTTTTGTTTTGAAATGTTGCTGGAAGAATGAGGACATTAAACTTGGTATAAATGTTCATTCTTTGATTGTGAAACAGGGTTGTGAGTTTGATTCGCAGGCGAGTACTGGATTAGTAGGATTGTATTCAAAATTGGAGCGTCTGGTTGATGCACGGAAGGTGTTCGATGAAATGCCTGAGAAGAATGTTGTTTCGTGGGCTGTGGTTATGAACGGATATGTTAACGTTGGGAGGTTCAAGGAGGCTATTGACCTTTTTAGGGAGTCGCTGGAGCGGGTTTGAAGCCGGATAGCTATACACTTGTTAGAGCATTATCTGCTTGCAGTCAACTAGGAGATTTGGTGGTTGGAGAGTGGATTCATAAATATGTGGTGGATAGTGGGATGGGGCTGAATGTGTTTGTGAATACTGCGTTGGTGGATATGTTTGTCAAGTGTGGAAATATGGAGAAAGCGCGTGCCATATTTGATGGGATGTACGAGAGAGATGTTGTTACTTGGTGCACTATGGTGCAGGGTTACGCAGCCTATGGTTTTCCAATGGAGGCTTTGGAAGTATTTGGTATGATGATGAGAGAGAATTTAGGGTCGGATCACTATGTCATTGTCGGGGTCCTCTCTGCTTGCGCTAGGCTCGGGGCTTTGGAGCTCGGGAAACGGGCTTGCAGCATGATGGATAGGAACGTGTTTCTGTGCAATCTTGTTGTAGGGACTGCCTTGATTGACATGTATGCAAAATGTGGTGAAATGGCTCTAGCTAGGGAGGTTTTTGAAGGAATGAAAACCAAGGATCTTGTCGTTTTCAATGTCATCATTTCTGGTCTGGCTATGACTGGCCATACTAAAACGGCATTTAGTTGCTTTGGTTTGGTTCATAAATGTGGATGGAATGGTGACGGGAACACGTTTCTTGGTCTACTCTGTGGATGTGCTCATGCCGAACTTGTTGATGATGGGAATCGTTTCTTCAATGGAATGAGTGACTTATACTCTTTGGATCCTACTATTGAGCACTATGGAAGCATGGTAGATCTTCTTGCTCGTGCTGGTTTATTAAACGAAGATCATGATATGATCTTGAGTATGCTAATGAATGCCAACGCCATAGTATGGGGAACTCTGTTGGTTGGATATCAGATGCACACGAATACTCGATTGGTTGAGCATGTATTGCAGCATTTAATCAAATTGGAGCCGTGGAACTCAGGGAACTACGTCCTTTTATCAAATATTTACTCAGCTAATAAGAAATGGGATGAATCAGAGAGTATTAGATCAGTCATGCAAGAGCAAGGGATTCAGAAAGTGCGCGGCTGTAGTTGGATAGAGGTGGACAACATTGTGCACGAGTTCCTCGTGTCGTGTTCGTGTTTGTGTTTGGGATTTTCTTAACGGGTCGTGTTTGTGTTTGTTGTTATCGTGTTCGTGTCGTTATTGCGTGTCGTTATCGTGTTGACACGATAACGACCCGACACGCACGATTTTCCCTACTCCCCAAAAGCCCTCATACTAATGGAGTTGGGAAAGTCCATTTATATGCTTGCAACTCTTGTTCATTCTCCGATGTAGGAAATGGTTTGCTTTACCACAATTACTCACGTCGTCTTCAACCGTGAATGAATTTCTGAAAATTTGAGTCTTTCAATGACGACAATGGAGTCCAGCTTCTTCTATAAACCACCGTGTTTTCATGATAAAAAAAAAAGGAATGAATTACTTTTTGTAAATTTAAACCATTGTTCTCACTAATATCTTCTTCCCCCCGAGTTTATTTACTTATGAAGCCCATTTACATCCCCAATTAAAATTCAAAACCGTCGTTCTCACTTCTGTCTTCTTCCCCAAATATGCTGCATTTGCAGTATGGTTGGAGGTATTTTTAGCAGCAAAAATGAGATTTGCAATATTGTTGGAGATGCCCTAAGAGTAATCTATTTATGTAATAATCTGCTGAGGTAATCTATTTCTCCGTCTCCACCTACGGTTAATCTGGAGTGGTACGATTTCATACTGCCTTTGTTTTTGTTTGATTCGGTTGATTTCGGAATTTTCAATTGCATGTTTCTATTTTACGGTTTTAATTTTGATAACTGGATTGGTTATGCTGTTAGTGGCATCCTCTATATTTGCATTCTAGGCTTATTTGGTGTTGGATTTAAGATTATCATTCACGATGAACTGGTGATATGTTATATCTGTGCTAAAATCATTCTAAATAGATTATCGTTTAAAATATAACTTACCTCAGCATTGTTTACAGAAATATACACAGCCCAAAATCTGCTACCACACACCATCCCCGTCTACAACAGTGAAAGTGAATTTCTGAAAATTTGAGTCTTTCAGGGCGACACTGGAGATCAACGCGGCTCTGTTTCGAAGCTTGAAATCTTTCATCCAACTCAAGAATGTACACGCCCGTCTCTTTCGATTCAACCTTCATCAGGACCGATTTATTCTTAACATGCTTCTGAAATCGGCTTTTCATTTCAACCGCCCCGACTATGCCGCAGCGCTATTCAGCGGGACGTAGCCCAATTTTCATTTATACCACACCATGATTCGTGGGCTTGTTTCAAGAGATCATTTTGACGATGCCATTAAACACTTTCACGTGATATACCGCGAGGGATATTGGGCCAACAATTTCATATTCACTTTTGTTCTGAAATGTTACTTGAATGGTATGAACGTTCATTCTTTGATTGTGAAACAGGGTTGTGAGTTGATCCACAGACGAGTACTGGATTAGTTGGATTGTATTCAAAATTGGAGCGTCTGGTTGATGCGCGAAAGGTGTTCGATGAAATGCCTGAAAGAAATGTGGTTTCGTGGGCTGCGGTTATGAACGGGTATGTTAGCGTTGGGAGGTTCAAGGAGGCTATTGAGTTGTTTAGGGAGTCGCTGGAGGTGGTTTTGAAGCTGGGTAGCTATACACTTAGAGCATTATCTGCTTGTAGTCAGCTAGGAGATTTGGTGGTTGGAGAGTGGATTCATAAATATGTGGTGGATAGTGGGATGGGGCCGAATGTGTTTGTGAATACTGCATTGGTGGATATGTTTGTCAAGTGTGGAAATATGGAGAAAGCGCGTGCCATATTTGATGGGATGCATGAGAGAGATGTTGTTACTTGGGGCACTATGGTGCAGGGTTACGCAGCCTATGGTTTTCCAAAGGAGGCTTTGGATGTATTTCGTATGATGCTAAGAGAGAATATAGGGCCAGACCACTATGTCATTGTCGGGGTGCTCTCTGCTTGCGCTAGGCTTGGGGCTTTAGAGCTCGGGAAACGGGTTTGCAGCATGATGGATAGGAATGTGTTTCTGTGCAATCCTGTTGTGGGGACTGCCTTGATTGACATGTATGCCAAATGTGGTGAAATGGCTCTAGCTTTTGAGGTTTTTGAAGGAATGAAAACCAAGGATCTTGTCGTTTTCAATGCTATCATTTCTGGTTTTGCTATGACTGGCCATACTAAAACAACATTTAGTTGTTTTGGTTTGGTTCAGAAATGTGGATGGAATGGTGACGGGAACACGTTTCTCGGTCTACTGTGTGGATGTTCTCATGCTGGACTTGTTGATGATGGGTATCGTTTCTTCAATGGTATGAGTGACTTATATTATTTGGATCCTACAATTGAGCATTATGGAAGCATGGTTGATCTTCTTTCTCGAGCTGGTTTATTAAACGAAGCTCATGATATGATCTCAAGTATGCCAATGAATGCCAATGCCATAGTTTGGGGAGCTCTGTTGGCTGGATGTCAGATGTACAAGAATACTCGATTGGCTGAGCATGTATTGCAACATTTAATCAAATTGGAGCCGTGGAACTCAGGGAACTACGTCCTTTTATCAAATATTTACTCGGCTAATAAGAAATGGGACGAATTAGAGAGTATTAGGGCAGTTATGCAAGAGCAAGGGATTAAGAAAGTGCGCGGTTGTAGTTGGATAGAGGTGGACAGTATTGTGTACGAGTTCCTCGTTAGAGACACATCCCATTCTGTGTCAGATGGGATAAACTCTTTGAGCTGGCTAGGGAGCTAAGAGCAGTTGGTTTTGTGCCTAGCACAGAATGTGTGTTGTTCGATGTAAAAGAGGAGGAGAAAGAGCAGTTCTTGGGCTGTCACATGGAGAAGTTGGTTCTTGCATTTGGCCTTATTGCAACGAAACCAAATTGTGTCATCCGGATAGTTAAAAACCTCCGTGTATGTGGCGATTGCCATGCATTCATCAAGCTCGTGTCAAAGATTATAGGGAGGGAAGTTATTGTTCGTGATACTAACCGGTTCCATCATTTTGTGAACAGGTGGTGCTCGTGCAGAGATTATTGGTGAATCGTTACATCAGTCTAAACACAGTGTAAGATAAAGAGGAAGCTTGTGTACCGAAGTTTGGTGGATTGATGAAGAGCAGAGGGTCTTAGCTATATACTACTCCATATGCGATGATTTAGGCATGGCAAGGTCTTGAGATGTGAAACACCAATAATGTAGCCACAGAAGCTATTTGATTGAGGAGTACTGATCTAGCCAGGACCAGGTCATTTCGTTTCTACTGCTGACTCGATTTATTTTCAAACACAAGAATTACCCGCAAGTGTACGGGGCTAGTGTAGTAATAAACAAGTACGAGTATCGTATCCACGAAGACAAATTGTGTAACTCAAGTACCACGAACCGATTTTGACTACTATATAGAAAATCCGGAAAGGTTGGTTTTGATTTTTGAAAAATGATAAAAACATAAACAAGATAAAAGCACACAACCCAAAAACAAGTTTCAAATAAGAGAACGAGGTAGAGCTTTGGATCCAACTACAATGAACACGATGTGAACAACTCAACAACTTCGATTACCCATTTGAAGTCTCTAGGATTACTAGGAAAGCTGCCAGTCTAGACTAAGCCCTCTCTCGAGTGCACTTAACCAGTTGATTAACCATTAATATTGAAGTCTCCTTCTAATATGTCACAATTAACTCCTAAAAACAAAAGGCTCAAGTCCTCACTCTAGAATTCCTTCTCTTGAATGAAAATTATCTAGGTGTTGTTCATTCTTTTATTAATCCTAATTAGGTATCTCTCGATTACTCAAACTAGGTCAACAAACCCAATTGGTAGCTAAGCAATTGAATTGAAAAAGCACAAGAATGAAACAAAGAAATCACAAGAGCAAAGGTAATCAAAAGTCCATGAATTAATCAAAAGCATCCATTGTAGTCTTCACCAAAACTCTACAAATGATTTAGCTACTCATATTCGAAGCAAATTCACAAGAGAAATCCATAGAAATTGAATTGAACATAGTAAAACTAATAGAGATACTCCCAAGGATGAATTGAATGGGCAAATCGTCTTCGTCTTCAAACTTGTTGATGAATCGGACTTCTTGTCGCTTCAATCTACTCTCCCAAGGTGGAAACTGCTTCTGGGCGTGTGAAAAGTGTGCTGGAGTCGAACCCTAGGTCCTATTTATACCCGGGGCGAAAAATAGAAGTCAAACTGCAGTCGAGCAAATCGCCCGGCCGGGCGATTTCTAAGCAACAAAACGCCCGACCGGGCGTTCTTCTTGAATCGCTAAGTAGCGCAAAACGCCCGGGGACAGAGGATTCGCCCGGTCTGAGAGGCAAAACGCCCGGCCCGGGCGTTTTCAGAGGGAAAAACGCCCGGGGACAGAGGATTCACCCGGCCTGGGTGGCAAAACGCCCGGTTAGTTCTGTGAAAACGCCCGGTTAGTTCTTTTGGCTGCCATTTCGTCCGTTTCCACCTGTTTTGACTACAAAAACTCGACAAACTTATCAGAGCACTCTAACTAAGGAATCATGGATGAAAACTCAAGTAATATGCTACAATATACTCAATTAAGCACTGTAAACTATCCAAAACACTTGCTAAACTACGAGTTTATCAACTGCTTTATGGTTTTCATTGTAGTTGTGAATATTTAGTTTCGACTTTTGTCTACTATTCAAATGTTTGTGTTTTCGGTCAAAGTCAAAGTACTCTATTTTGTGCCTGAATTTTCTTTAGGTATGACATAATTTGTAAGCAAGTAGTAAGAAACTGCTCAAATTGTGTTTTGTAAAATGAACAGATTTTGGAAGGCATCAAAATACTAAAGTAGATATCAGTAAGACTGAAGAGTTGAGTCCAATGCAAAGGTGAGGAATACTGTGTTGCATTTTTCATCTTATGCTTGATTTCTCTTCTTTTTTTAGATTATGATTATTGGCTCCTAAATCTTTTTCTTTTCCCTTTTTGTGTTTTATGCAGCGATCAGTTCAAATACAACAAATACAATAGTTCAAGGTAATAGTGAACAAACTGTTTGACTATGTGTTCTGCAATTACATTTCTCCTTCTGTGTGATAGTATAATTTTTTTAAGGTGTAACTGCTTTTAAAGTCACCAACTTTTCATGAATTCCAGTTTTTCCCACGAACTTTAAAAAGTTCGTGTAATGTCACGAACTTTATTGTCGGTTGTCATTTTCCCATGTCAGGTTTTTTTGTCTAATTCAAACTGTTTGTTTCCTATTAAGACAATGTCCAAATTCTTTTATCTTACTATCGTTGTCTTCGTCTTTGAACTAGCTTTGTGTGGGTACCTTGTACGCCTCAATCGGAACTCGGATGAAGAAGTTATGGTCATTTGATGAAGAAGCATATGACCTTATTGCAACGAAACCAAATTGTGTTATCCGGATAGTTAAAACCTCCGTGTATGTGGCGATTGCCATGCATTCATCAAGCTCGTGTCGAAGATTGCAGGGAGGGAAATTATTGTTCGTGATACTAACCGTTTCCATCATTTTGTCAATGGGTGGTGCTCGTGCAGAGATTATTGGTGACTCGTATCAACTAGCATTATATCAGTCAAAGCACCATGTTAGCAAAAGAGGAAACATGGGTATTGAAGTTGGGATTGATGAAAAGCAAAGGGTCTTCCATATCTCTATTATGTGATGTTATAGGCATGGCAAGTACTTAGAGATCTGAACCAAAAATTCAGCCTCAGACACAGACAGTCACCACGACGTCCACGACCAGGTTATTTCATTTCTTTTGCTTTATGGTTTTGTTCTTAGTTAATTGTGAACCTTTAGTTTTTTCCATGATTTTAAATGCTTGTGTTTGGTCCTGAATTCTTGTGGGATTATTATAAGCAAGTAGGTAGTATTTTTCTTCCAAGGAAGAAAACAATTTTCTTACTTGTGCTCAAATTGTCTTGACTCTTATGTAAAATTAACAGATTTTGGAAGGCATCATTCAAAGTAGATAGCAGCCAGACATGAGTTGAGTCCAATTCAAAGGTGAGGAAAACTGTGTTGTATTTTCGTCTTATGCTTTTGTTATTTGACACACTAGTCTAGTAGTATGGTGGTATTTGGTTTAAAAATGTTCTCCACATCTGAAGAAAATCAAATTGAAGTTGCAAATACTAAACCTATATATTCTAGTTG